>NC_077227.1:643645004-643907504 GCF_027887165.1 Monodelphis domestica
CTGTGGCAAAATGACTCAGTATGATAAGTGAGAATGGTGCTATGGAAAAACAGTACTATTCTGATTCAGAGGATATGTGTTAAATCCTGGCTCTGAAACTAATGACCTATGCTACATAAAACAAATTAGTTAATGCTGTGATCTTCTGTTCCTAATCTTAAAATGAGGATATTGTACCAGATTATTTCTAAGGTTTCTCTGCTCTACATCTATGAGCCTATTACTTTAGGATACTTGGGAATGTGGGATGCACTGGAAAGCGAAAATATATTATTTGCTTATGGGATTGTACGAATTCTTGAATGTGCTTTCTACATTGTTTAAGTGCTTTCCTTTAAGCCTTTGCTTTTAGGCAGAGGGTGGATTTTAAATGGAGTGGAATAGGGTGATTAAAGAGTGTCCTTTACCTGAATATTCATTATTACTCTGAATGCTTGTATAGTGTTTGGGATCATATCTTTGGAAACCTAGACTTAGCCACATTCAGAGATTTTGCCAGAGTAAGCATTGTTTGGCAGCATAATGAGCAAATAGAGAATGATGTGTATTTATGTTTGTGTGTGTATATGTGAGTATGTGATATCCTCCAGAGTCATTGAAGCACTGAGCTTGGTGTGGGGCCATGGATTATACTAAGAAATGGTGATTATTAGTTATTTAAATGATTTTATTAACTCAGATTTGTCTAGAAAGCACCTTTTTATTTCAACTTTTATTGTTGAAAGTACTTATGAACTGTGCCTATTTCTATGCCAAAGAAAAAATGTATACTCATATACATGGGCAGAATTAAATTTCCTTCAATGGCCAAAGATCTTCAGTACCTCAGGGTTATCAATAAGTATCAAAGATCACTTTCTAGCACTAGAAAGGTAAGAGATTTAATATAAAAGTTTGGGATGAATTTGCAATAGCCCTATGTATCCCATAGTATTGTTTTCTTGACAAAATAATGCTGACTACATAACAGGTGCTCAATAAATACTTCTCTATTGATTAAAAATATCTTGATATCAGCTTGTTTGTTGTGGTTTTTTTTTTAACATTTTCCTCTATGTCTTACAAACCCTATTTCCTCCAGGTGCAGAAAATTCTAATTAATTGAAGGCTCTGATTAAGCAAGTTCCAGTTAATTTCTTGCATATGTGCTCTCACACACAGAGTTTTGGAGTGGCAGCATATTTAAGGTCTACACCCCAAAAATAGAGGAAGTGGGGGAGCAGGAAGGTTTAGACCTTATAATGGTATAACTACATATTTCTACCTGATTCTTATGAAGATACTTTCACATCTAATTCTTTAATATTCAGCCATTATTTTCAGAAACTACCAGCACATTGTTTGTAATTATGCCTCAAGATAAGTAGTGTGGATTCACAAGGTTCTTCCCATTTCTAACATTCTATAATCATACTTAAAATAAGGGAGTCTTACCAGATTATTTCTAATGTTTTTCTGCTCTAATTCTGTGATGCTTGTTAGTTCCTAAGGAAAATTTAATGTGGGACAGTGTTCAAAAGATTATTTGATTTGGAGTCAGAGAAATGTGTTTGAATCCCGTTCTATTATTGTCTACCTCTTGCAACTGTGGGGAAAAACATTTGACCTCTTTGGGCCTTGGTTTTTTTCTCCTATTGAATGAATTAGAAGAGATGATCTCTAAATTGCCTTCTAGCTCTAAATATTATGATTCCAACCTTTCTAATCATTTAAGTGGGAAGAGATAATGACATTCTTTTACCAAAAAACTGTTATTCTGTAGCCACATGTACCAAGTACCAATGTGGGCGTATTTTTTATTGTTATCTAAGATAATAAATTAGGATGTCTAGCTAGTTTTAGTAAGTGACATATAATCCAGTCTGTCCTGAGCACAGAGAAATTGTCAATGTTCCACAAATGGACCATGCCATCCAAGGCAAATCTCAGGTATTCTTTTCCAAGGTGCTGAAAAAGTGAAACAAGTCTCACCTCCCAACCCCCTCCCAATGCCCGGAACAGTTCTAGAGACATTTTCTAGAGAAAATAGAGCTTAATTTCTTGGAGGTGTTTTGTTGACAAGAAAATGGAAAGCGTGTGTCCCTGCTTCCCTTATTGTACTTCCAAGTAATGAAAGTATTTAAGAAGGTACAATTATGATCTTGGCAAGCACCTGGGGCTCTTGGAACTGTTTTTTCACACTGAATAAACACTGCAGTTAATCTGTTTACGTTATACTGTACTGAAAAGCAATCTACCACAAAAGGCTACAAACCATCCTTTAGTTTCCATTTCCTTAAGAAAAAAAAATTGCATTAATAATTTGCTGAAAATGATTCAATTGTCTCCATTTCCACAATTATCACACAGAAATAGGGATTTAGAGAGCGTGTGCATGTTTGAGGGGGGAATGTTAAAAAAAACAACCTGATCTCCCCACTACCTGAGTTCTCTTTATTACCACCCTGCATTCTTGATCCCTATCTCTTCTCCTTTCTTCTTCCACTTCCAAATGAAGCTATTGCCTTGGAAAGATTCACATATGGTCAAGAGTCTTTTCCTTTCACTCTGTAGGTTCTGGTCACCCAGAATCGGGGCCAGTATAACATTCAGCAAACTGAGGTGGGGTCCTTGCCAGAAGGACAAGCCCCTTCACCACAGCATGATATAATGAAAAGAACTTTCTTTTTATCATCAGGTTACTTGTTTGTATCTCACTCTGTTACTTAATTCACTGGTAATGTTGAACAAGTAACAACTTGTCTGGGCTCTAGTTTCCTCATTTGAAGTATGACCTTAGCAATACCTGAACTGCCTGGAGGTTCTAGGAGGACAGCTCTTCACAAGCTCCAAAAAGCTACATATGAGCCAGCTATTTTTGAGGAAAGTACACTAACATCCTATTGGATGCCTAATCTTGATGTAAAAGTAACTCTATATCCTCAAAGGTGAGGACGGTGAAACACCAACTCTGGCAACTTCTACCAAGCCGGAGAAGCTTCAAGAATGGGAATGGTACAGTATGGGAGAGATTAGGTTTAGATCAGCACCTCACACCATACACCAAGATAAATTCAGAATAGGTGAATGGCTTGAATATAAAGAAGGAAACTATAAGTAAATTAGGTGAACACAGAAGAGTATACATGTCAGATCCATGGGAAAGGAAAGATTTTAAAAGACCAAGCAAGAAATAAAGAATATTACAAAATGTAAAATGAATAATTTTGATTACATTAAATTAAAAAAGGTTTTGTACACACAAGACTAATACAACCAAAATTAGAAGGGAAGCAACAAACTGGAAACATATATCTTTATAACAAAAACTTCTGACAAAGGTCTATTACTCAAATTTATAAGGAGCTAAATCAATTGTACAAAAAATATGCAAGCCATTTCCCAATTGATAAATGGGCAAGGAACATGAATAGGCAATTTTTAGATAAAGAAATCAAAACTATCAATAAGCACATGGAAAATTGTTCTGAATCTCTTATGACTAGAAAAATGCAAATCAAAATAACTCAGAGGTACCACCTCACACCTAGCAGAGTGGCTTATATGAGAGCAAAGGAAAGTAATAAATGCTGGAGGGGATGTGGCAAAATTGGGACATTAATGAATTACTGGTGGAATTGTGAATTGATCCAACCACTCTGGAAGGCAATTTGGAACTATGCCCAAAGGGCGGTAAAAGACTGCCTGCCCTTTAATCCAACCATACCACTGCTGGGTTTATACCCCAAAAAGATAATGAAGAAAAAAATTTGACAAAAACATTTTTAGCCATGCTCTTTGTGGTGGCAAAAAAAAAAATGGAAAACGGGGGGATGTCCTTCAATTGGGAAATGGTCTGACAAATTATGGTATCTGTTAGTGATGAAATACTATTGTGCTAAAAGGAATAATGAACTGGAGGAATGCCATGTGAACTGGAACAACCTCCAGGAATTGATGCAGAGTGAAAGGAGCAGAACCAGGAGAACATTATACACAGAGACAGAAAAATTGTGGCTCAATCAAATGCAATGGGCTTTTCTACTACCAGCAATGGAATAATCCAGGCCAATTCTGAGAGACTTATGAGAAAGAATGCTATCCACATCCAGAGAAAGAACTGAGAGAGTAGAAACACAGAAGAAAAAACAACTGCTTGATCACTTGATTGGATGGGGATATGATCAGGGATGTAGATTCTAAACAATTACTCTAGTGTAAATATTAATAATATTGAAATAGGTCTTGATCAATTATACATATAAAATCTAGTGAAATTGTGCATTGGATACAGGGGGTGTGGGCAGGTGGGAGGAGGGGAGGAAAGGAACATGAATCATGTAACCATGGAAAATATTTTAAATTAATTAAATAAACTTAAAAAATGGGAATGATGATGGACTGTCTGTTTTATCTTATGAGCAACTAGGTCAATTTGGAATTTGGATATCTGGTTGATTAGCAGATAATAAGGTTTTTGGCCAATATATTTTTGAAAACTTTTACTAAGCCTCAAAAAGTCTGAAATCTGTGTTAATGGGGGGGGGGGGACACCTATAGTGATAATCCTTGAAGTGATGAGAATTAAGGTCTACCTTATCCTAAAAGCAGAGAGAGCAGAATTATTTCTTCCAGTCCAGACTAGAGGCACAACTCTGGATTCATGAAACTGGATGCTGGGTATTATAGGCCTTCATTCCTGGACTCTTATTCTTCTCTTGTACCATGTTCAAGTCCCTGAGAGAATGTTGAATGGCATCTTTTCAAAATGAATATGCCTAAATATTTCCAAGTCTGTTCTATTA
The DNA here is from genome assembly GCF_027887165.1 of Monodelphis domestica. Taxonomy (NCBI): domain Eukaryota; kingdom Metazoa; phylum Chordata; class Mammalia; order Didelphimorphia; family Didelphidae; genus Monodelphis; species Monodelphis domestica. The sequence continues at coordinate 643,649,789 of NC_077227.1, forward strand.
TTCTCTCTCTCTCTCTCTCTCTCTCTCTCTCTCTCTCTCTCTCTATATATATATATATATATATATATATATATATATATATCTTTCCTCTCTTACACACACACTCACACACACAAACTCATAGACTTGAGTTCTTGCATAATTCATATTATATCCCAGAACCATAACTAGGATGGAGTAATTAAGACTGTACGAAAGGGAAAACATTCAGGGTGACATACTTCTTCCCTGAAACAGTCCTCTGCTTGCTAGACCCATGCAACATGATAAAACCATTATCCTAATTTCCTCTTGTTTTGACTTCTTCTTCATCCTCCTTATTTCCTCTTGTGGCATGCATTCTTATTCAGGGAATATGTCTTCTCTCATTGTTGAACCTAACCGCACTGAAAATTTTAATTCTTTCCACATCCTCCTGGTACTGAAGGTTAGTTTCAGGGGTAAGTAGGCCACGCATATCATGGGAGACCAGGACAATTATCTGGTAATAAATGGGACTGGGCTTTCCTTTCTCCAAAATAACCTCTAGCTGAGTAAAGTAAACCCTTTATAGCATCACAAAGACTTGATACTCCTGCCATAGTGTCCTAGATGTAGGTACAAACTATTGTGTACCTAAAGACAGTTTTATTTTCTTGGTCTTCTCTTTCTCCTTTCCACCCCAGCTTTCCCATAGAAAACTAACTCTTTGTTGTAAGGTCCAAGGTCTTCCCTAAGATATGTTCTCTCCTGAGTTTTCCCTAAGCACTAAAATTAATTTGTCATAAGATAATAGAATTACCGATTTTTAACTGGTGGCAGCCCAAGACATCACCCAGTTCAGCTCCCTCATTTTATAGATGAGTAAAATTAGACCAAAGAGATGACATGACCACCATATTAAATAAACAAACACATAAACAAATGAATAAACAAACTCAAAATGAACGAACATCTATATAGTGCTTACTATATATCAACCACTATGCTTATTACAATTTTTATTGTCCTTGTGACAATCCTGGAAGGTTGATGCCATTATTTTCCCTCATTTGATCAATGAGAAAATTGAATCAAAAATAAGATAAATGGCTTAACCTAGATCATATAGTCATTAAGAGACTAAGGCTAGATTTGAAGTCAGATCTCTTTCTAACTCAAGTCCAGTGTTCTACCCACTCCACAACTCATTGTCCCATAACTTCCAAAAGGTCTCAGAGATAAGTGACACAATTGAGTTTTGAAACTAGGTCAAATCTTGTGCTATTCTCAGTGTATCACATTTTCACTTCTTGTATATCAGTATTTACATGTGTTTGAAATACCCCTTGCCAAATATGGTTCATTATGAAAAGTAAATTAGCAGAGAAGGAAGATATCATCTATCTATAAAGTAGTCCATCAATTTATACTTCCCTACAAAAACATCAAAATATCATGGTCATGGCATTGACTCCCTAAAGAGGTGACCAAGGCTAATGTGGCTCTAATTCCTCTAGTCATTTTTTGTGAAAGGTAGATCTCAGTAATATTACCTTCCCACAAAGCAATGTAGAATGCTATCAAAACAACCCATTCTTTATAAAATGGACACTGTCAAAAAAACATACAGCTCCCTGTATTACCCTCTTATTATTGCTAGCAGTATTAGAGAGGAGGAGGAGGAGGAGGAAGAGGAAAGGAATGTAGTTTTTATGAGGAGAAAGAATTAACAGAAATTGACATCTTAAGAAATGAAGATGAAATGCAGATAAATTACAAAGATTCTTAGAATCATTTTCTTCCTCCATGTTCAAGAACCTTCAAGGAGGATTCTTCTTTCAATTACTGTATGACCAATTACTCAAAGGCAAAAAGATCAATTTCAAAGAACAAGGTTCAGGCAGAAAGAGTAGTAGTGGAAACTAAGGGCATTTACATTGAACTTTCAGATTTATCTGGCCATATGTCAATCAATGCAAAGCTTTAAGAATTACAGGATTCTCTAACTCCAGTATTTTGGGAAAATTTGAAACAAACATCAGTAAGAGGAGACTATCATAATGAAAGAATTACAAAAATAGAAAAGACTGACCACAAGAAACCCATTTAAAACATGTACATGTTGAAAAAAATTTCATCAGAATGATTGAGAGTTAAATATTGGCTAAGGAAGAGAAATGAGCAAAGATTCAAAGAAACATGACATTTTGATGGACAAATAGTTCATAACCATAAAAAAAAAATAAAAATCCTTTGAAGAAATGAAGATTTTATGAAAAATTATTCAAGGCACCTTGACTTGATCAGAAGAGTCAAAACATTCAATGAAAATATCAAAGAAATGCAAATGAAATTTGGATATCTTTAGGAAGAAATCAGTTTGCTTAAAAAAAGCAGAGAGTTTAAAACCAAAGGCTGAAAATACACACACTGTATAACAATGAACTTCATGTGACCAAAGATTTATAGTAATTACATTAAGCTTGAATGCACTCTTCCTAGGGATTCAAAATTGTGTAAGGGAGAATGCTTCCCTACATGTGTGAAGAAATGTTTATAACTTTTGTTTTATTACATATTTACAAAAATTATCCCTCAGTAAACCAAAAATAAAATCCTGATATTAATTATGGGAGTAAACTACTAACATTGAACAGTGGGAGAAACACATCAGAATGAAAGTTAAGCCAATGACACTATAGAAAGACTTGCATAACTCTTCAGTGATGCCTTAGAATGCTAATGGGGAGATAATAGTCAACAATATTCTGTGAGGCCAGAATAATTGAAATAGAAGCATTATAAAATAAGGCAAGGGGAGAGGCAGTGTCAAGATGGTGGCTCAGAGGAAATGAAAGTTTAGACCTCTGAAAACCCTTTCCTACCATTTACAATCTAAATGCTCCTAGAGGACTGAAAATCAAACCTAACAACAAGACAGAACAAAGGAAACTTCCTGCTGGACTCAACTTAAAAGGTATGCCCCCAAAAGCCTGAATTCTAGAACACTTGAGTTTAAGGGGAAGGTAGAAGGAAGGACCAAGGTCCCTCCCCCACCTAGAGCTCTGAGCCTCCAGTGGCAGCTGGAACCTCTGGTCCAGGCACTCTGAGTGGGGAAGTAGTTGGAGAAGAAGCACAGAGTGCAGAGTGGACAGCCTAGTTGCATCAGCGGAGACATTCCATATTGCTCCCCCTTCCTGAGGTTTTGGCCTCAGGGAACATCCAGCTCAACACAGCTGGAGTTAATCCCATCAAAAGTCATCAGAGGGCAGGGAAGCTCAAACTCCAACACCCCTCCCAACAGACTGCACTGAGAGATTTGCTGACTAAGCTCCAAGGTTGAAGGCTGACAGAAAAGCCCAAAACCAAAGATCCAACAATAAAATGAAAGGAGCAAGAGCACAGGCAACTGCAAGAAATAAAGAAGGGGTAAACATGAGCAAACAACAGAAAAAGAAAAAAAGAAATTACAATTGAAGGCAATGAACAAAGAGTAAACAGAAGAGAGAAGGATGAGGGAACACCAAGCCAAAAAAAAAAAAAAAAACAGAAACCTCAGCAAACTGGATACAGGCTTTAGAAGAAATCAAAATACAATTCAAAACACAATTAAAAGAGGCTAAAGACAACTGGGAAAAGAACTTAAAAAGTAAGCTAAATCATCTGGAAACAGAGGTACCTGAATTAAAACAAGAAAATAGTGTCTTGAAAGTCAAATTAATTAGCTTGAAAATTAGAAAAAGGAAATGAAAGATCAGAATGAGAAGGATGACCAAAAATCCAGGGATGAAATCCAGTATTTAAAAACCAGAATACAACAATTGGAAGCAAGCAACTTCATAAGACAGCAGGAAACTATAAAACAAAATCAAAAAAATGAAAAAATTGAGGAAAATATGAAGAACATCATTCACAAAACAGAATATTTAGAAAATCATTCCAGGAGAGACAACTTATGAATCATTGGTCTACCAGAAGACTATGACAAAAGAAAAAGCATGGACATAATACTACAGGAAATTATCCAAGAAAACTGCACCGATATTCTAGAAAAAGAGGAAAAAGTGGAGATTGAAAGAATCCACAGATCACCAGCTGTACTTAATCCCCAACTGACAACACCCAGGAATGTTATAGCCAAATTTAAGAACTATCAGATCAAGGAAAAAATATTACAAGCTGCTAAGAAGAAGTCACTCAGATACCATGGAACAACAGTGAGTATAACACAGCATCTGGCTGCATCTACACTGAAGGACTGAAAGGCATGGAATATGATATTCCAGAAAGCAAGGGAACTAGGTCTACAACCAAGAATCAACTACCCAGCAAAACTGATTATATTCTTACAGGAGAAAGTATGGTCATTTAACAAAATAGAAGAATTCCAAGCATTTGTAAAGGAAAGATGAGACCTGAACAGAAAATTTAATGCCCAAGGATAGAACTTGAGGGAATCACCAAAAGTTAATAAAGAAAGAGGGAAAAAAGAAAAACAAAACAAAAAAAATTAAGAAACCCAATAAGTTAAAACAATAGGTATCCCTATAAGAAAAGAAGTCATTGGCAACTCTAAAAAATTGTTATCACCTGGGCAGCTAGAAGAATTACACTTAGAGGGAACAGTGACAAACTGTATAGGATGAAATGCCAAGATACAAATATGTATATAGATATATGTATGCATAAATAGATATATATGTGTATGTATATATAAATATACAACTAGAACTAAAAAAGAGGTTAATACTAAAAGAAATGGGAAAAGAAACAAAAGGAGGTAAATGTATATGTCATAAAGAAGCACAAGGTATGAGGGGGGAGAACATCAATAAACTGGAAGGGTAAAAAGGTTGGAGATAGGAAATATTCAACTCTTACGTACATTGAAATTGACTCAAATAGGGAAGAACAATCGAATACATTGGGGCAGAGAATTGATTTGTGCCCTATAGGGAAGTAGAAGTGTAACAAATGGACTGGTGGGGAGAGAAGTAGTACAAGGGAGGGAGAGGGTGGGGGTAGTTTAAAAAGGCTGTAAAGAAAATGAGGTGAATAAGAAAGGAGTGGGGTAGAAAGGGAAATAAAATAAGGGTGGGAATTAGGGGGGCTGACTAAAAACAAAACATTGGTTTGGAAGGAAATAGTGAAAGAAGAAAAGGCAGGGCTGGGAGTGGAAATCAAAATGCTGGGAAATACACAGCTGGTAATCATAACTCAGAATGTGAATGGAATGAACTCACCCATAAAATTTAAGTGAAGAGAACAGTGGATTAGAAATCAAAACCCTACCATGTGCTGTCTGCAAGAAACACACATTAGGAAGGTAGATACGCATAGGGTGAAAGTAAGAGGATGGAGCCAAATCTATTGGGCATCAACTGAAAAAAAAAAGAAGTCAGGACTCGCAATCAGGATATCTGAGAAAGCCAAAGTAAAAATAAATCTAGTTAAAAGAGATAGGGAAGATAACTAAATCCTGATAAAACGCAGTATAGACAATGAAGAAATATCAGTACTCAACATGTATACACCAAATGGCATAGCATCCAAATTTCTAAAGGAGAAACTAGTGGAGCTTAAGGATGAAATAGATAGAAAAACTATACTGCTGGGAGACCTGAACCTTCCTCTATCAGTATTAAACAAATCAAACCAAAAATAAATAAGAAAGATGTAAGAGAAGTGAATGAAATATTAGAAAAATTAGAGTTAGTCAATATGTGGAGAAAAATAAATAGGGACAAAAAGGAATACACCTTGCTCTCAGCAGCAGTACATTCACAAAGTTTGATCATGTATTAGGTCATAAAAACATTGCAAACAAGTGCAAAAGAGCAAAAATAATAAATACAAACTTCTCAGATCACAATGCAATGAAAATAGTAATTAGTAAGGATACATGGAGACACAAATAAAAAATTAATTGGAAATTAAACAATACGATTCTTCAGAATTGGTTATTTAAAGAACAAATCATAGAAACAATTAATAATTTCATTGCAGAAAATGACAATGATGAGACATCCTTTCAAAATCTATGGGATGCATCCAAAGCAGTAGTCAGAAGGAAATTTATATCCTTGAGTTCACATATTAACAAATTAGAGAGGTGAGAGGTCAATGAATTGGGCATGCAAATTAAAAAAAATGAAAAAGAACAAATTAAAAACCCTCAGATGAAGGCTAAATTAGTGATCCTAAAATTCAAAGGGGAAATTAATAAAATAGAAAGTCAAAAAACTATTGATTTAATAAATTACACTAAAAGCTGGGCTTTGAAAAAAACAAATAAAATAGACAAAGTACTAGTTAATCTAATTAAAAAAAGGAAAGAAGAAAACCAAATTGATTATATCGAAGATGAAAAGGGAGACCTCACCTCTAATGAAGAGGAAATTAAGATAATCATTAAAAACTATTATGCCCAACTATATGGCAATAAATATGATAATCTAGGTGATATGGATGAATATTTATAAAAAATATAAATTGCCTGGACTAATAGAGGAAGAAAAAGACTACCTAAACAACCCCATATCAGAAAAAGAAATTGAACAAGCCATCAAAGAACATCCTAAGAAAAGAATCCCCAGGTCCAGATGGATTCACAAATGAATTCTATCAAACATTCAAAGAACAACTAATCCCAATATTATACAAACTATTTGAGAGAATAAGTAAAGAGGGAGTCTACCAAATTCCTTTTATGACACAAATATGGCATTGATTCCAAAAGCCAGGCAGGTCAAAAACTGAGAAAGAAAACTACAGACCAATCTCCTTAATGAATATAGATGCACAAATCTTAAATAGCAAAAAGATGCGAGCAAGTGATCAGGAGGGTTATTCACTATTACCAGGTAGGATTCATGCCAGGAATGCAAGGATGGTTCAACATTAGGAAAATCATCCACATAATTGACCATATTAACAAGCAAACTGAGAAAAATCACATGATTATCTCAATAGATGCAGAAAAAACCTTTGACAAAATACAACACTCATTCCTATTGAAAACACTAGAAAGCATAGGAATAAAAGGGTCTTTCCTAAAAATAATAAACAGTATATATCTAAAACCATCAGCAAGCATGGATAAACTAGAAGCCTTACCAATAAGATCAGGAGTGAAACAAGGATGTCCATTATCACCTCTATTATTTAAAATTGTATTAGAAACAGTAGCTTTAGCAATTAGAGAAATTCAAAGTATTAAAATAGGCAATGAGGTGACCAAGCTATCACTCTTTGCAGATGATATGATGGTCTACTTAAAAAATCCTAGAGAATCAACCAAAAAGCTAGTAGAAATAATTAACAACTTTGGCAAAGATGCAGGATACAAAATAAACCCACATAAGTCATCAGCATTTCTATATATTTCCAACACATCACAGCAGCAAGAATTACAAAAAGAAATTCTATTTAAAATTGCCCTAGACAATATAAAATACTTAGGAATCTATCTGCTGCAACAAACAGAGGTACTATATGAACACAACTACAAAACGCTCTCCACACAATTAAAAGTAGATCTAAACAATTGGAAAAACATTGATTGCTCATGGGTAGGATGAGCTAATATAATAAAAATTATAATTCTACCCAAATTAATTTACTTATTTAGTGCCATAACCATTGAACTACCAAAAAGCTTTTTTTACCGAATTAGAAAAAACCATAACAAAGTTCATTTGGAAGAACAAAAGATCAAGGATATCCAGAAATCATGAAAAAAATGTGAAGGAAGGAGGCCGAGCAGTCACAGATCTCAAGCTATACTATAAAGCAGTGGTCATCAAAAAATCTTGGCACTGACTAAGAGACAAAAAGCAGAATCAGTGGAATAGACTTGGGGTAAGTGACCTCAGCAAGACAGTCTATGATAAGCCCAAAGATCCCAGACTTTGGGACCAAAATCCTCTATTTGGTAAAATCTTCAGGGAAAATTGGAAGACAGGACAGTAGAGTTTTAGGTCAACATCTCACACCTTACACCAAGATAAACTCAGAATAGGCGAATGACTTGAATATAAAGGAAACTAAAAGCAAATTAGGTGAACACAGAAGAGTATACATGTCAGATCTTTGGAAAAGGAAAGATGTTAAAACCAAGCAAGAGCAAGGAAAAAATCACAAAATGTTTAAAATTAATAATTTTGATTACATCAAATTAAAATGTTTTTCTACAACCAAAACCAGTGCAACCAAAATTAGAAGGGAAATAACAAATTGGGAAACAATCTTCATAACAAAAACCTCTGACAAAAGTCTAATTACTCAAATTTATAAAGAGCTAAACCAATTGTACAAAAAAATCAAGCCATTCTCCAATTGATAAATGGTCAAAGGAAATGAATAGGCATTTTTCAGTTAAAGAAATCAAAATTATTAATAAGCACATGAAAAAGTGCTCTAAATCTCTTATAATCAGCGATATGCAAATCAAAACAACTGAGGTATCACCTTACACCTAGCAGATTGGCTAACAAGACAGCAATGGAAAGTAATGAATGCTGGATGGGATGTGGCAAAGTTGGGACATTAATGCTTTGCTAGTGGAGTTGTGAATTTATCCAACCATTCTGCAGGCAAATTTGTAACTCTTTCCAAAGGGATCTAAAAAGCTGTCTGTCCTTTGACCCAGCCATAGCACTGCTGGGTTTGTACCCCAAAGAGATAATAAGGGAAAAGACTTGTACAAGAATATTCATAGCTGTGCTCTTTGTGGTATCAAAAAATTGGAAAATGAGTGGATGTCCTTCAATTGGGGAATGGCTGAACAAATTGTGGTATATATTGGTGATGGAATACTATTGTGTTCAATGGAATAATAAACTGGAGGGATTCCATGGGAACTGGAATGACCTCCAGGAATTGATGCAGAGCAAAAGGAGCAGAACCAGGAGAACATTGTACACAGAGACCAATACACTGTGGTACAATCAAATATAATGCACTTCCCCATTAGTGGTAATGCAGTGATCCTGAACAACTTGGAGGGATCTATGAGAAAAAACACTATCCACATCCAGAGGAACATCTGTGGGAGTAGAAACACAGAAGGAAAACAACTGCTTGATTATATGGGTCGAGGGGATATGGTTGGGAATGTAGATTCTAAATGAACATCCTAATGCAAACACCAACAACATAAAAATATTTTTTGATCAAGGAGACATGTAATACCCAGTGAAATTGTGCCTCAGCTACGGGATAGGTAGGGAGAGGGGAGGGAAATAATATGATTCTTGTAACCAAAGAATAATGTTCTAAATTGACAAAATAAATTGATTTGAAAAATAACACAAGGATTATATACCTCCCAGAGAATGAACTTGAAAAAGAAAATTTGAATACTATAATTCAACAGATCATATAGAAAAAAAATTACTCTGAATTATTGGTAGCATGCCTCAATATATAGATCAAGAGAATTCAGAACTAGTAAATCATTGCTATAGGTAATGAAATAACAGGGAGTAATTCTAGGTGGATAGAGATAGGAGGGGGAGTGGAAAAATACTTTTTGGGTTTCAAAAACACAATTATACATGAAATCTTCAATTTCTTCTCCTGATTTGGGTTGCTGGGTGAATAAGGATAGAAAACTGGAGAGCAGTTAATAAGGGGGGGGGGCGGAGAGAGAGAGTGAGAGAGAGAGAGAGAGAGAGAGAGAGAGAGAGAGAGAGAGAGAGAGAGAGAGAGAGAGAGAGAGAGAGAGAGAGAGAGAGAGAGAGAGAGAGAGAGAGAGAGAGAGAGAGAGAGAGAGAGAGAGAGGGAGAGAGAGCATTGGGCAGTGGGAATGGATAAATAGTGGAAGGACTGGGTTTTTCACTTTAAGTGGCATAATGAATAGAGTAATAAATTTGGAATATCTGAGTTAGAATCATGCCTCCATGATTAGTTATGTGGTTCTGGTCAGTTTACTTATACCCTTAAATAAAGGATAATTAAATAAAATGATTTCGTTTCTTCATTTATAAAATTCATATTGAAATTGTACTTAGTTGTTGTTTATTGTATAGGTCAAATGAAGTTGTAGATGGATGCAAAGTGTTTTGTAAGCCTTAGCATTCCACATCAATATTAGCTACTAATGATTATTATTTATAGTATAGGAGGAACTTATTGGGACCCTAAGGTACTGGGAACTATGAATAATAAAGAATTGTACCCATAAATAGGAAGGAGGATAAGATGACATTAAAAAGATATAAAGACAAGAGAAATATTCAAAATAGTTAGGGAGTTTGTATAATGAGATCCAAAGTCTTTTTATAGTGCATGTGATAAAAATATGAACAGTTGTCAAAGCGAGAATTTCAAAATAACATATAGAGAAAGGCTGCTCCAAATCATTAAGAAAATGCAGATGAAATAAATCTAAGGTTTGGCCTCACTCTCAGCAAATTGGCAAAGTTGACAGAAGAATAAAATAATCAAAGTTGGAAAGTTGTGGAAAGGAATAAATGCTAAAGTACTATTGATGGATCTATGATCTGGTCCAACCATTCTAAAAAGCAATTTATAATTATGCTAAAATAAGAAAATTAATGTTGATAGCCTTTTTTCTGAAGATTTCTTTGATAAACATATAGCCCCAAGGATATGTGTCTGAAAGTTCAGTGTGTATAATATGGACATAAGATCAGAAAATAATTCATTATGACCAAGTTGAATTCATACCTAGGATCCAAGTATGGTTAAATACCACATAATAAATTAACATAAATAATGATAGGATACACACATATATACCTATACATGAATATATATATATATATATATATATATATATATAGAGAGAGAGAGAGAGAGAGAGAGAGAGAGAGAGAGAGAGAGAGAGAGAGAGAGAGAAAATTCCATTGTATAGGGGACTTCCAGTGAGGAAGTACTTTCTACTAATTGGGATTAGAAAATTCTCTGTAATTTTTTATCTGAAAAATTTACCTGGAGGTATTAAATGATTTGCTTAGGATAATATAGATAGTATGTGTCAGAGCTAGGATTTGACCAGATTTGTTTGTCTCTGAAAATAATTCTCTATACATTAGATGGCCCTACCGTCTAATAAGTTAATCATATAAATAATTCTCTATACATTAGATGGCCCTACCATCTAATAAGTTAATCATATAAATAACCAAAAAATGCATATATTTAAAGAGAAAAATTAGTATTCTTAATAATGAAGAAACAATAGAAACTTTCACAGTATAAAGAGGATAAACACTGATGTCCCTCACACCAATATTTTTGACATAATTCTAGAAATATTAGTGATAGTAACAAATTAAGATGATATAATTCAAAATATAAATATTGGCAAAAAGTCATCACAACTATGCATCTTTGCAGATGCCATGATATTATATTTCAAAAGAAAGTAATTAAGTGAAGAAACTAATTTAAATGATTTTTTTCTTCAATAAAACAGCCAAGAATTAAAATTCATACTTTAAAATTTTTGTCATTTTTTATACTGGTAACAAAAATCTAGAAAGAAAAATAAAAGATTCCATTCAAAATGAGTATAGAATGTATAACTATTTGAGTTAACCCTAAGACACATGAAAGACTTCTAAAAATACTCATTTAAAACAATTTTACTATAATAAAGGAAGACCATATGTAGAAAAATATTTGCTATTATTTTGTGATGCGGTTGTGCAAATTAATTCTTTTTACTTTAATATTCATTTTTTATTTTATTTTTAAAAGAATTTATTTATTTATTTTTAGATTTTTAGATATTTTTCCATGTTGACATAATTCATTTTCTTTTCCTCTCCTCTTCCCACCCCTCCCAGATTCAACAAGCAACTCTGCTAAGTTGTAAAGATGTTATTGCTTGATACTTATTTCCATATTATTCATTTTTGCAATAGAGTAATTTTTTAAAAGCCTAAATCTCAAATCACATATCCATATATAAATGTGATAAATTATGTCATATGTTTTGGGGCAAACTAGTTCTAAGGGGCTTACAGTTAAAGATTCCACAAAAATGAACAACCAGAGCATAGTAGTAATGATTATACTTCATAATAATTATACAGGACATAAGAACATTAATCATCAATCATCAATCATGACAAAAATTGAACAAGTCAAAATCAGATATGACTCTCCACGCCTATCTTAGTCACTAACAGATTCTTGTTATAGTGCTTTTTGGAAGCATCCCAAACAAGTAGTAAATATCTTACAGGGTTATAAGAACAATGAACAACTCCTTGAAGATTAATTTTTGTTCCTTAAATACTGGGTTCCACATCAGCTGTGGGGTTGCTTAGGCAATTGTTAACAGTCTATGAGACTTGGAGTAGTAGTGTTCTGGGCTTTCCCTTTCTCATTAATTAATTTTCTTCTTTCTATTCTAACAAATTTAGACAATTTGTTTTTCACATACTTAAGTTTCTATTGTTCTTGTGGTATTTCCTTACTTTGATTCTATAAATGCAATTAAGACTTAGAGGATGTTATAGCAAGCAGGTGTATGAGCAAATCCCTGTACACTGTGCCAGTATAATAATAATAAAAAAACATATATTTACAGATTTTATGATGTACCAATCAAATCATAATACCAAAAAAAAAGTATTTACTTTACAAAATTAGACATTTTTTTTAAATTCTCCAAAGGCAAAATTGGTTTAGAATCCCAATAGAACTATTGAGAAATCCTGATCTGTAGAACTATTGGGGGAGGGGGATAGGAAAAGTTAGATCAGTTGAACATACTAGAGCAATAACAAATAGAAGCAATAAAAAACAGGAGGCCAACATTGGATAAATTCAAAATAAAAACTACCTATGAAAAGATTACCTTTTTGATAAAAACTGATAGTAGCACTGGAAAGACTTTGGCAGAAATTAGGTTTTGGCCATTACATTACAGCATAACTATAGTAAGGAAAAATCGATACCTGAATTCAATAAAAGGTAAAATGATTTTTAAAAACAGAAGATAATGAGAGGAGATAAGCTTTGTAAGAACAGATAGGTGAAGAATTCTACATCAAATTAGGTAAAGGAGAAAAAATACACAAAATAGACAAGATAAATTACTTATAAATTTTCAAAGTTTTTTATATGAATTACTTTAATGAAAAATAGAATAAGAAAAAAACTGTAGAGAGGAAATATATTCAATGTTATAGAGATGACAGACACACCAATATACTGGTAAACAATGAAATGTTCCCTCTATCCTGAAAAACAATTGAGAATTATGTAAGATTTGTAAATTGTCTATACCTTTTGACCCAGCATTCCCATTATTGTTCAATATATACCAAAAATATTCATAGTAGTACTTTGAGGAAGTAAAAAATTGGAAATTAAATAGGTACTCATCTGCTGGGAAATGGCTGAAAAAAACATAAAAGAATGTAAATGTAATACTGTGCTACAGTAAGAGATGTCAAAAATGAGGAACATGAGATAATTTTTATGAACTGTTGAAAAATGAAGTAAGTAGAACCTAACAAATAACATAAACATTGATTGCAATAATGTAAATGAAAAAATCATTAGTGGAAAGTTAAATATTGAGTAATTTTAAAGGTCTCAGAGAACAGATAATGAAATACATCTCACTTCTCCTGGCAGAGAGGCAAGGGACTACTAGGATAGACAATTTTATGCATTATCAGTTATGGTCAATGTACTAGATATTTGTACTTTCAGCACTAACTTTTCTGTAAGGGAGTAATGCTGAAGAAATGGCTATTATATGAAATAAATAAAAGGTATCAATAAAACATTTACAAAATACTGATCCACTAAGGACCATTTATTGCTATAGATACAGATCTTTCTTCACTTTCAGGGAATGGTAGGGCACAATGGGTTTCTTCTCATATTTCTTATTTATTTATTTATTTATTTATTTATTTATTTATTTTTAGTTTAAAGGTAGTGATGGGCAAGTAGGAATCCAATTCTACTAAAATAAAAAAATAACATTTAGATATTCTGAAAAGAATATTAAAGAAAACTAAAATTAACTGCCTTGCTTATCTATGTATTAGTGAAAGGATGGAAGAGATAAGCATTTATTAATTATCTTTGTCAGGCACTGTGCTAAGTAAGCCTGTCCTAAATAGTATGTGGGGTAGGTTCTCTTATGAACCCCATTTTATATTTGAGAAAACTGAGACAGGAGGTTCACCAACTTGCTCAGAGTCACACAGATAATGGATATCTGAGGTTAGATTTAAATTTGCACGCAGATCTTCCTAACTCTAGGCCTTGTACTATATCCAGTACAATACCTCCCACAGTCACATGGCTATGGCCAAAAAACAAAAACAACAACAACAAAAAAACCTCATTGTCAATGGCTAGCTTTCTGCTAATGGCTTTTCCCACACATAGTAAGGCTGGTGCTCCAATTTTTTGAAGGACATTCAGTTTTTCACCATGATTGGACATTCTAGTGCTTGTACTCAGGTGCCAAAATGCAGAGTGGAGGGGAAAAAATAGGAAATGTATGACATGGCAAGCACCAAATGATGTTACAAAAATCAAGTTGATTCAACTTTAAAAAACAGAGAATGACTAATTATAAATATATGAGTTATTTTGGAATCAACTATCTGCATACGGCTCCATGTTCAGTTAATTTTTTAAGTCTACATAACTTATAAATGTCAGGGTTAGAATCCATATTTATTTACTTTCTTTTTTATTTATTTATTAATCATATTGCCATTACACAAAGCAACTTTCATACTGTTTACTCTAGCTTCCTATGTTAAAAACCCTAAAAACGGTTTTGGCAATTGGATAGGTAGTCTTCCTAAGGCCCCACCACTGTGTCCAAGAGAAACCCATTGAATCCTCAGTAAATAACCATCAGATAAGTCTCACTTCTTTTGTTTCCAGTTCTGGAAAATGGTATTTCTAGCTAGGTTTTGAATGGTGTCAGTTTCACTAAGTCCCTAGCACCGTCTTTCAGATTTGTTGGTTGGACTCACTGGAAACTGAAGAAATTTACAGCTCCCCAAACAACTGAAGGCTTCTTTCTCAAATGCTTGTCAAAGTGAAGATGGAAGAGAGCCACATCCCAGAATTTTCTTTTATTTATTTATCTTTAGCTTCTGCTTAGGATGATACTCTATTTGAGACTTTCTAAGTGAGAAGACAGAAGGGAAAGACAATTTGTGTCTACTTCTTATTCCCTGATACCTACTTTCAAGTAACTAAGGAAATAGAATTGTTACAAAGTTCAACAGAATTTGAAATGTTTTATCACTGCTTAAAAAAAGATATTGCAATTGTAAATATTGATTCTTTTTAATATGAAAATTTTATTTCCAAGTCTCTGGTACACTCTTAAGAGGCACAAGCAATTTATTGTTCAACAACAACAAAACAGAGACAATGGTCAATGCTAGAAAGAATTCTGGATTTGGAGTTATCTGCATAACCTTGGTGTTCATCTCTTAACCTCACAAGATTTCCATTTCCTTACTAGCAACAATCATTTATTAAATCACTGTGTGTTGGGCACAATACTAAACACAGAAAAAAGTAACACACACACACACACACACATATATATATATATATATATATATATATATATATATATATATATGTTTGTGGGCGCTTGGGCTTATAGCCACTGCCTTCAAAGAGCTCCCATTCAAATGGGGAAATAATAAGCAAAGGAATATATACATAAGAAATGTACTTTACAGGATTAACTGGAGATAATTTCAGAAGAAAGGCATTTGGTAGGAAGGGTAGTGTTTAGAAAAGAGAACTCTTAAAAAAGGAGCATAAAAATAGTTTGAGTTTTTAGGGAAGCCAGAAAGGCTAGCACGTAGAGTAGAGATAGGAAGGCATTGGTGGGAGGGTTAGAGGGGACAAGGGAAGTCAGTTCAAAGATGCAAAGACTTTTTAGTCAGGAGATTGAGTGTCCTATGTGATGAACTACAAGGTGAGTGTTGACGTAAAGTAATGGGGATGGTTCAAATTCTCTCAGTGGACATTCCCTTCTAGCTCTAAGTTAAGAGGAATTCATGAAGACTGCCTAAGGGTCATTTATTTACACAGAATTTGTGATTAATACTGACTTCACAGAGAAGCAATAGTAATTCACAGAGTTGTTCAGAGATATTCCAAAGTCACAGATCTGGTCAGCCTTAGAGCAGGAGAGAAAACTTGAATTACCTAGATGTCAACTACATCCATTTTTCCCCACTAGGAGAAATATGTCCTATTTTTACCAAATAATAACTAAACCCCAAGTCTGTCCTGACATATCATAAGCTTTGGCTGAAACAATAGTATTAGATATTTTTTTAAAAGATGGTATCAAAAACAGATCTTAATATACTATATTTTTCTGATAAAAGCATATAAGTCAAGGCTTCACAGAATTTTCAGTTCAGTCAACCAGTCAATAAACATTAATTTAGTACCTACTATGTGCCAGGCATTGTGCTAAGCAATAAGAAGGCAAAGAAATACAAAAAATACAATAAAATAGGCACAGCCCCTGGCCTTAATGAGCTTACAATCTAAAGGAGAGACACAACCCACAAATAACTATGGCCAAATAATATATTTACAAGAAAAAATGGAGATTATCACAGTAAGAAAGCACTGAGATTAAGCAGAACTGAGAAAGAGTTCTTGCAGAAGGGTACCCTTTAGCTCAGATTTGAAAGAAGCAAATAATGCTAGGAGGTAGAGAAAGTGGTGTACTGGAGCTGGCTCATATGGTTCTCCAGAGAGCTGATTGTTAAATTTTTACTGTGAGTATTTACACCTCAGAAATTGGCAAATGCTACACATCTGCTACAAATCAGAATTTGGTTTATTAGGTTGATTGTCTAGACTTTAGACAATGATGGAGAAAATGTTAATAATGTAATTTAATCCTAAAAGTCTGTCCTATATAGTGTGTGTATGTATTTCAAGAGTTAGTAATTAAATATTTACCAACATATTACTGTGTGGAGATGAGGAGGGAGAAAATTCCAGGCATGGAGGAGAGTGAAAATCCTTGAATTCTGGAGAAAGCATCATATTCAAGAAATAAAAAGAAGCCCAGAGTGATTGAATCACAGAATACATGGAGCAAAGAAAGGTATCTTAGGACTGGGAGGATAGGAAGGTGCAGGCAATTAAGGGCTTCAAAAATCAGAGAGTTTGGTACTTGACCCTACCTAAAGTATAAAGGTATGATCATAGAGAAACTGGTTCTAAAGTGCTTGATTTAACTGCATATATTCATTTCATTGGATGTGTAACAATTCATCAAGAGCAGCCAAAAGATTGGTGGAGTGGAAGTAAATCCTGAATAATGAGAAAAGTTTATTCTGAACTCTTTCCTTATACATAATTCTCACTACATGAGCACAGGAAAAAGGAAAAATCAACTTACTTCCCCTTTGTTCTCCCCACAATTTTTTATGTGCCCTTGAAGGATACAAAAGATTTTTCCAACCTTCAAGCCTTCACCTATCCACAGTATACCACAGTCAAAACACAGTTGAGGCTAGCAATACTCAAAAAGATATACACCTATGGTCTCTGGGGCTTGGGAGGGGCCATTAATTTGGATAAGACTGTTTTCATTTCATGACAGCCTGAGGTCTTTCAAACTCACTACTAAAGATGTCAAGTAATTTAGTCCAAAGGAAAAACAACAGGCAAGAGCAGACTATGGCCACCACATATAACATTCGATATATGAGGAGCCAAAGGAAAACCAAAGGGGGGAAAAACTCCTTTGTGATGGGAAAGAAATGAAGCAGGAGAGTAGAGTTAGGAAAAAAGTGCCATGGGACTGACTTTAGTGTAGCATCCTGTGCTGTATTTAGCTTTCTCTGCCATGAACATCATATATCTTCCTGGACTCTGGCCCCCATATTACACATCCTCCCAGGAGTCCAATGGCCCTTCCCATTCGTGTACAAGTGGCACAGGAAGCATGGCAACTTCAAAACATTAAAGGGGAAAAAGAGTCTACCTCCCCGCCATCATCATTTTTAAAAAAGGCAATTGATGTCGCCTGAAGCGGTGGTTCAGAAGCCCAATTATACCACATTTCATTCAAGTGTCAACAATTGGAATAATAGTACCCAACAATGAGGAGGCCCCTACATGAAATGATCCTACTGTATTATTTTGTTTGGACTGAACGTTTTCATAAATTCAGGCTGGGAATACAGCCAATGTTGCTTTCTTTCTAGTACTTTCCCCTGATTTTTCCCCTAGCTAACTAATAATAATAACAATCCTAACTAATATTTACATTGCTCTTTAAGGTTTTCATGAGACTTTACATATGTCACTGCATTTGAGCCTGAAAATATTGTGAGTTGGGTGCTATTCTTATCATTCTTTTATGGAAGTAACTTATGTTGTGTAGTTTAGTTACTTGTCCAAGATCACAAAACTATTAAGTGTCTGGGGCAGTATTAAAACTCAGACCTTCCAAAGTCTGAGTCTAGCACTTTCCACTATGACAACTAGCAGTTTACTAGTTTCTGTCCCTTCCTTTAGTGGAGACTTCTATATGGTCTTCTTTTAAGTAACTTTAACTAATTTCCATGACTTCAGCAAAATTCATATGCAAGATCAGAAAGCTAATTCCAAACTTAGACCTAAAGAAGTGTTAGTTCCTTTCTTGGTTTGTTTGTTTGTTTTCCCTAGGAGGAATCCATTTTATCTGATAATTAGCCATAATTTAAAATTCTCTTTTTTTAAAGAGTCAGTAATGTGACCACTCATTTTGATGAGATTGCACAATCATCTGCCTAGTCTTAACATTTTATATTATCTCCCCAAATCTTTAAAATGGGAATGTCTATCCTGTTAGGTGACTCTGAAATGAAAGGTTACCAGACATTCAGTCAACAAATGGTACATACTTTGTGCCAAATAGTGTGCTAAGTGCTTGGCATATAAAATATGGTAAAAGCATGCTCCCTATGCTTAAGAAACTCACATTCTGCTGAGGAAAAAACACCATAAAATTGGGTATATCTGTATAAGAGATATAGAGAGTAGATTACAGTTAATCCCAGAAGGAAGGTACTAACACAAATTAGAGCCATGAAATGTGTGAAAAATAACTAAAAGCCATTGGCATCGGATTTTAGAAACAGAGAAGCAAACCAAAAAACTATTAGACTCAGTCATCTTCATCATTTCACTTTTTCTTAGATTTTGTGCTGTTAGCTTGGTCTTCAGTTGATTTTCTATTTGTTCTTTCTGAAGGTCTCAAATAGTTGGATCCATCTGCAAAAGAGGTCTGTATGGTACCTCATGCATTCCCTTACCTAGCTTGAAAGTATCCCAATTCTAGGCATGCTCTAAGAATTATTTCATCTTGTGGTGGAAGCAGTTGAACTGCTGTTGGCTCCTGACACCCTAGAGAGGTCCTCTGAAGTTCTTGGTAAGGAATGTCAGGTCTTATGGGTTCAGCAATATTTCTGCCACTGAACCCACCAAGAATGATATGACCAAGAATATATCCACCAGAGGAACCCAATGCTACTTCTACTGTGGTTGTAGCTTTTTTGGGAAATTGGACCTGGATGTCTCCATAAAGCATCGTGATCTAGATCTTCAAATGGTCAATACTCAGTTCTTATGGGGGAGAATGGCAGCTAGCCAGGAGTGAATGGTGGAACAAGAGGTTCAGTTTCTGTTTCCTCATTGCCTCAAGACTCAAAGAGACAGATGTTCAGGGAATAAGTCAATTAGGTCATTGGGGGAGGACATTTTTAATAAGATTTTTAAATAAGTTTTAACATTTAATAAGTTTTAAAAGTTAGAAAGGAACTTGGAAAAAATTATCCAACCTTTTCATTTAATAAATGAGGAAACTACAGAGGTTAAAAGATTTGCTTGAGTTCAGAAGTCAGGATTCAAACATAGATCCTGGGACCGAAAATTCAGTTTTCTTATTCCTCCCCCCAACTATTTCAAATAACTTTAATATCAAGAGCATATCCATAAAATCATGAATATATGAAATAATGAAGTATTCTTTTTGATAAGTATTTGAGTCCTTTACAACCTTTGACAATGTACTTTCCTGCATGAAAATATTTCATGATGTCATAAAATAAATTATTGTTAAGGTAGGTTAGCCTGGTATAAATAACTACTTCTTTGATATGAGTAATCCAATGATCTATGGTGATTCCATTAGCAAGACTCTATCTTTTTTGTCAAAACAGGCTGTGATACCTCCATGAATTGGTATTTGGTATTCATGAGTTGCTATAGCACACAAATTAATTACCTTAAAGCCAATCTAGTGTTAAACCCTTCTAATTTAACTAGGTTTATCTCTAGTGACCAGTACATAAACCACTAATAGTTTCATAATCAAAGTTTTTCTATGTTGGAAAGACCTATTAGCAAATATATTCTTCTTGAAAAGCTTTCTAGAACTTTGGATCACCTCTTAAAGAAGACAGGGCACTGAGCAAAGACTTTATTAGATATTTAGAATGATTGTAAAGATGGGATGGAATTAGAAAGAAGTCCCAACAATAAAGTTTCATTCTAAAAACAGAAATAAATATTTCTGCAGGTTACATTCTTAATGAGGTTTCCTAGGTCACTGAAAGATTAATTGACTTACCCAAGTTCATACAGTATACATATATGTCTAGGACTTACTAAGGTCAACTTTTTAGATACTTATACTATATGCATATAACTATATTAGCAAATAACTCATACTCATGTGATACTTTCAAAGTTTACAGAGTACTTCTGAGCATGGTGGTGGTGGGGGTACTGTTAAATTATCTCACTTCTGATATTTTTTCCCAAACTAAAGAGAACATTAAAGACCAAGGAAGAAGGTGACTAACCTTGGAGAAATGGTTATGACCTTGTTATGTTACTCATTTAGATGATCTCTCGGGCATTGATTCCTGCCTAATAACTCACAATAAGCTTTTCAATCATACTTTGCTATATGAGTGGTCAGATTCCCTGGAGCAGCTAATTTTCTGGGCACATACTTTGCCTATATTGCTTATTTAAATATATCATACCTAAACATCTAAGTCTGCTTTTTGCCTTCAATCATCCTGGATGGTTCTGCCCAAAGGCCTTCTGTAACATAATATTAAATCTCTCTTTTTGATTTAATTTAAAATTTTTTGCCCCAGAACAGGTTTTCCTATTGCAACCATGGTTATGCATTAAGGCATCTAAGTGGCACAATGGTAAGAATGCTTGGCTTGGGATTAGGAAGGCCAAATTAAAATCCAATCCCAGATACTAGCTTTCTGAGCAAAATCACTGAGCAAATCACTAAACAATATTTAGTTTCAATTTATTATTTCTAAAACTTGGATAATGATTTCATGTACATCACGGGGTTATTGTTGGGAAAAATGTGTATGAAATATTTTGAGACCTTTGAGATTTGATTTAAATTCTGGCATGGTAATTGTTATTATTCTTATTGCTATTCAGTGAATTAGACTATTAAAAATGGCATGTTGACCAAACTCTATGGTTTCCCCACCCCCTATTCCCATTGGTGGATAATTAACTACTTCTCCCCTCAGGGCTCTAAGTGATAACTGAGGCATTGAAGGTAGTTTTCTAAAATATCACTGAAGAGTTCCTTGGCTGGTTTGCTCCCAAGAATCAATTTATTAGTTGCAATCTATTAGTTTTTCCAAAGGGATATTGACAGAAATAGTATAAGAAGAACAGTTCATAACACCCACCCTGAGTTTAGAACATAATGCTCTTACACATAGGTCCATACAGAATCTAAAGAAAAGTGGGATCTAAATTAGAGTATATATAGCAAATGCTTAACTCTAAAGCCTCCTAGTTGGATGAAAGTCTTTTCCTTCCTTCCTTGAGTCATTATGAATTTCCCTTGTGGAGTGAGTCTCTCTCACCTGGACCTGAGAATTGAGACCCTTATAGAATCCTGAAGCTTCTTTTCTTTCCTTGATGCGGTCACATTCTCTGAATTTGGCTTTTCTTCTTGAATCTAGTTTAATCCTCTCTTGGCTCCCAAATATATGCATTGTTAGTAATTGGTCAAAGATATGGTCAGTAGTTGGGGAGGGCTAATATCAGTCCTTCTGGACTCATCATTTCCCCTTCTTGTCTGGTATAAGTATTCTGCTTCTCAAAGAGATCCCAAAGCTAGATTCCCAATACACTTGTTGAAATGTTCCTCCTGAAATGTCTTTCTCTGATATGCATCAGGCCAAAGGTGTGACTGATTCTTTCAAGCAATCATAACCAATTTAATCATGACATATAATTTATGTTTTTGATTGATTAGTGGTTGAGAGAGAAGCCTTGAATTTTTCATCTTTGATTAGTTGGTTCTGAAACTCAATTAAATATGCATTTTAACTTGATAAAGATATCAGAGCATGGACCATATTGTTAGTTACACTAATTGGGTTGGGGAGTAGGGTGTGAATTTTTAAAATACATAAATGAACTTTTATAAGCAAAAACTGATTCACAAAATTTATTTTTGTCTTTCAAATTCCAAAAATTTATGAAATAGAAGCAGGTATTTGACATTAACATCTTTATCCTATGGATGAGAAAATTGAGACTCTTCATTAATCTCAGAAATAGTTATCAAGCATCATCATGAGAACTTCCCATTTTGGGACCTATTCAAAATAGAAGATTGTTACATGATCACCCCTCTTAGAACAGTACTTCTAGGATAAAAAAATCTCAAGTTACTCAACTTGACACATTTACTAAATGACAGGATCAGAACCAGGACCCATACTTCTTCATGATAATTGAAGGCAATTTAGAGCTATGTTGACTCAGATAGTTTGTCCATATATCTCCAATCAGCTAAGCATCAAAGTTCAAATTTCCTATCATCAGCACCAGCTACAAAATATAGAAATGGTCATTCCTCTTTGTTGATGTTCCTTGAGAAATGAAGAGTTGAGTGAGTACTTTAATTATGGAAAGTACTTACCCAGTTGTTCCAGACTCTTGATTTTTTTCCAAAACTTTTCAGTTCCAGAGACTTTTCAGTTCCAAATCAATTTAGTTTAAGAAAATATCAGAAAACCTGCTAATGCTGGTGATCTTAAGAGTAGCCATGTTACTTCTGGGGAATCCAGAAAGCATACCGGTAATACAGAATACCAACAAATGGTCAAG
Organism: Monodelphis domestica; assembly: GCF_027887165.1. Classification (NCBI taxonomy): domain Eukaryota; kingdom Metazoa; phylum Chordata; class Mammalia; order Didelphimorphia; family Didelphidae; genus Monodelphis; species Monodelphis domestica. The sequence continues at coordinate 643,672,922 of NC_077227.1, forward strand.
GACCTAATGCATTCCTTTACTTATGGTGATCTCAGATATCTTTGCCTTTTGTTTAGTTTTTTGTTCAACTCTCCAGGTTTTTTATTTTAAAAGGTTAAAAAAAAATAGAACATGATTTGCAACATCTGTGTTCTAGGGAAAGAGGTTCCTTATGGGATTATTACATGTTTTAATGGTTCCTGTGTAGTAGAAATAAAGCTGGAGTACATCCTTGCCCTCTAATATCACTATGGGAATCAACATATGATGAAAAGTAGCCTCAGTCTTCATTGACTTAGAACATTCCTGAGAGTTTCAGTCTGAGTCTTTCCCCTTCATTAGTAGAGTATGTAGTTGCAAACAAGAGGGAGTCCTTGACAGATATGTGTGAATGATGATAACCATTTCACTAATCATTGGATGTACATATGTAAATAACAGTCAGAAATTCCATTGTTTGAAATGTATATGAAGAAATCAGAATTATCTTTTACAACCACTGAAATTCTTTAGAAAAATGAATCTGTAATATTCTAAAAAAGGAAATTCCCAACAAAGTTAGTTGAGAGAACACAATGTAATAGGAAAACCTTAATAATGGTTCATGGATTTCAATTCTAAGGCATTAGAATATCACAATAACACAGAATCTCAGAGATCAAAGGCATTTCACAGTATGACTAATGCAACCAACACCCATATAGGAATCCTTTCTATATCAAATCTGATAAGTCATTATTTAAGGGCCTCCAGTGCTGGAAGCTCACTGCCTCCAAAGGCAGCCATTTCTACTTTGGGGTATCTAATTATCAGGAAGTTGTTTCTTATGTGAAATTAAATCTGCCTCTATGTAATTCCCATTTATTCCTCCTACTTCTAAATAAGTTCAGTTCCTGCAAATGGCTCTTATGTGGCATGGGATATTTTTATGTTTCCAATTTTTCAAATTCGAATGGTGTTGTAATTTGCTAATTCTTAAAGACATGATCCAAAAGCAAACTTCTAAGAGAGATACTCAGAAATTCCCTCTTTGGAGTTGACATTTTTCTCCTAGAAAGTATCCAATTGGATTGGGGTAAAGGGTGTGTAAGCTACTTATAAAATTGTAAGACTGTAATCTCTTTGAAGGTAGACAGGAATAATTTTTATTTATCATGTAACATTTTGCATAAAATGTTTGAAAACACTAATGACTTATTAGATATACATTGGATGAATTGAATTTTGAAAAATCTTGCCTAAGGGTCTCCTGGTTTTTAAACGTATATGTTAATTGTCAAATGAGGGAGAATAGAGAGGGATGTGAAAGGCAGTTATTATATGCATTTGAAGACATGACATCATTTTAATATATTGATATTAAGGAAGTTAAAGCATCACCAGTTATATCTTCTAAAATGTTATTCTGCTGACAGGCATACGTCACTGCTGGAACCACTAGTCTCAGTGTATAGAAAACTAACAGCAATATATTTCCCTGACTCAGGATCTAGGATCAGAAAAAAATTTAAAGCAGCACAACGAAATACTTAATACTTGAAAATAGTAATGTACGGAATCAAAGTGGACCAGTCAGATTATACATTAAATGAAAGGCAGTGAATAAGCACTGAGTGAATTTTTATATGTTTGCATTACACCAAACCAGTCAAAGATTCTGACCCCTGGCACTGCAGAAATGATGCAGCCATCTTCCTTGTTCTGATACTTTCAATAAAATCATTCCCAAGAGAGCTGGAGAAAAATTCTTTCTCTCAATAAAATGTGAAACCGTCTGTATTATGAAAAAGCATACTAATAATTTGATAGTGTTCTGAAGTCACTTTCATAAAGCCTCCTTTTTTTTTTCCTTCCTCTGGTTTTAATATTGCCCTGCAAGTCCATCTGATTGCTGGGCTTTGTTGGCAACATAAAGGTACAGCTCAGATTTGTGCTCCTACCTGGTGTGGGTCAACAATTCACATCTCAATAGAGATAACATTGAAGATAATACACTTTCCATTCCTGAACACAGAGGACCTTAATGAAGAGACAACTCAACATAGCCTAATTTTAATAAAGGACCAACCATGCCTCTGCCTTCTCCCCAGCAACAATAATCGACTCCATATTGAATAAACGTCTTTCGCTCTCATGCAGCTTGGCCATTTGTTTCCTATTTGCTGACAGACTTCACTGAGCCAGGTTGTAGAGAGGAGATAAACCAAAGGTGGCAAAATTTGTTGGTAGCAGGAACATTCAAAATTAAATGGGTGTGTGGCATAGGGCTAGAGAACTAAAAGCAAAGGAAGGGGTTGGCAACTGGCTGAATTCAAAAATGAATGAATACATGCAATCAAAACAACTCATTTCAGCTGGCAAGGTCTTTAGGGAATGTGTCAGCAGAGGGAGTCTACATATGGTTCCCCTTTTACACCTTTTTGAAGTGGGGAGAAGAATGGGAAGAGAAGGGGAATGTTGACAATAAATATCCAAGGTAGGGAGGTGGAAGAATGTGTTTAAAGTAAGTAAAGCAAAGACCTCCTCAATAAAACAATTAGCAAATATAAAGTGCTTTCAAGTTTTTTACATGTTTTACATGTAAATGGTTTTCATGTTTTTAAAAAGCATGTACATGTTACATCAGTATATTCTCAAAAGCACTTGCATAAATGTTTTAGATTACTGGATCACACTCTTGATTGGTGTCAAAATGCACAAAAACTCCTAGGACTTTTCTAGACAAATGGCTCCTGAGTTATGTTTTGCCAATCTTTTGTTTGGGAAATGAATGTTTTGAGCACATGCATAGGACTCTCCATTTGTCCCTATTAAATTTCATTATCTTTGATTCACTCTAATGATCTATTTCTTTGGGGATCGGGACTCTGATACCAACCACATGAGATATCTCTTTCAGGTTTGTGTCATCTGAAAGTTTGATAAGCCATTCACGACGGAGGTTCAATCTAAAAACACCAGTGACCTAACTACATTTCAAATTGGTATCTCAAATTCAACATATCCAAAATAAAACTCATTATATTTCCCCTTACACATGCTAATCTGAAATTCCCTATGATTCTTGAGAACAGCAGCAATTTTCAAGTCTCCTAAATTAACAGCCTCAATGTCATCCTCATGTTCCTCTATGTCACATACTTGCTAAATCTCATTTTTTTCTATCACCACAAAGTTCTTCAGTTCTCATCCATTCTTTCTAATTTGCACAATTAATACTTTTGTTCAACTCTTCATCACCTTTGCCTTCCACTATTGCAATTTCTGTTATTTTTCAAGTTGTTTTTAGTCATGTCTAACTTTTTGTGACCTCATTTACAGTTTTCTTGGAAAAGATACAGGCATGGTTTGCCATTTTTTTTTTCCTCCAGCTCATTTTACAGATGAGGAAATGAAGGCAAAAGGAGTTATGTGACTTGCTCAGGGTTGCACAGCTAATAAATGTCTAAGGCCAGATTTGAACTCATGAAGATGAATCTTCCTTCCTCCAGGCCTGTTTCTCTGATGATGGCCTAATAATTTATTTAAAAAATGAAGGTTTTTTGGCAAGACTGGATCTTTACTAAGTCACTTTGGTCCTGTGATTGCTGCTTCCTTTCCTAGATGTTCACAAACTATCCTTTTAATGATACATTTGAGAACCCCAGTGCAATTATCAATAATATGGAAATAGGTCTTGATCAATGACACAAGTAAAACCCAGTGGAATTGCACGTCAGCTATGGGATGGGTGTGGGGGGAAGGAAGGGGAGAAAGAACATGAATCATGTAACTGTGGGAAAATATTCTAAATTAATTACTTAAATATGTTTTTTTTCAATTAAAAATAATACATTTGAGAATTTTCTTTTTAAAAATTTTATTTAGAATATTTTCCATGGTTACATGATTTATGATCTCCCCAACCCCCAAATTCTCCTTCCCTTTCCCAAAGCCAACAAGCAGATCCACTGGGTCATACGTGTATCATTGTTCAAAATTCTTTTTCCATGTTATTCATATTTGCAGTAGAGTAATTCTTTAACATCAAAACCCTAATCACATCCCTATCTCATGTACATGATTGATCATATATTTTTCTAATGCATTTCTGGTTCCATAGTTCTTTCTCTGGATGTGGATAGTGTTCTTTTTCCTAAGTTCCTCTGCACTCTCTTGGATCATTGCATTCTTACTGGTAGAAAAGTCCATTACATTCAATTGTGTCATACTGTATTGGTCTCTGTGTACAATATTCTCCTGGTTCATCTTCTTTCACTCTGCCTCAATTCCTGGAGGTTGCTCCAGTTCACATGGAATTCCTCCATTTTTTTATTCCTTTCAGCACAATAATATTTGATAACCAACATACACCACAATTAATTCAGGCATTCTCCAATTGATGGGTATCCCCTCATTTTCCAATTTTTGTCATCACAAAGAGCATAGCTATGAATATTTTTGTTCAAGTCTTTTTCCTTATTATCTCTTTGGGGGTACAACCCCAGCAGTGGTATGGCTGGATCAAAGGACAAGTATTCATTTATAGCCCTTTGTGCATAGTTCCTAATTGCCCTCCAGAATGGTTGGACCAACTCTACCAGCAGTGTATTAGTGTCCCAATTATTCCACATCTCCTCCAACATTTATTGCTTTCCTTTGATGGCCTTTGGCCAATCTACTAGGTGTGAGGTGGTATCTCAGAGTTGTTTTAATTTGCATTTCTCTAATCAGGAGGGATTTCCTTCCTTTCACACAGATCTGACAGGTATACTAATCCATGTTCACCTAATTGATTTATGAGTTCACTCTTTATATTTTAGTCATTTACCCATTTTGATTTCATCTTGGTATAGGGTATATGATGTTGATCTAAACCTAATTTTCCCTATACTGTTATCCAATTTTCCCAGTAGTTTTTGTCAAATAGTGAATTCTTGTCCCAAAAGCTAGGGTCTTTGGGTTTATTGAACCATAGCTTACTGAGGTCATTTGCCCCTAGTCTGTTCTACTATCTCTTAGACATTACCATATTGTTTTGATGACCACAGCTTTATAGTACAGTTTAAGATCTGATACTGCCAGACCACCATCCTTCATATTTTTTTCATCATTACCCTTAATATTCTTGATCTTTTTTTCTTCCATATAAACATTGTTATAATTTTTTTTCTAATTCTATAAAAAATGTGGTATTTTAACAGGTATGGCACTGAATAGGTAGATTAATTTGGATAGGATTGTCATTTTATTATATTAGCTTGACCTACCCAGGAACAGGTAATGTTTTTACAATTGTTTAGATCTAGTTTTAATTGTAGTTATGTTCATATAATTTCTGTGTGCGTTTAGGCAGATAGATTTGTAAATATTTTATATTGTCTAGAGTGATTTTAAGTGGAGTTTCTCTTTCTAACTCCTGATGTTGAGTTTTGTTATAAATATATAGAAATGCTAGCTTTACTATAAGTATGAGTGAGGGACTTTTCATTGTTCAGTAAGGAGTTTACAACTTTATCTTCCTCTAAAGTATGCCTAAGTATTGGTGGAGTAATGTTAAAATTCCCAATACATTCCTGATTAAGTACCTCCATTTGTTATAATAAGGGAATAGCTTAAGCAAATCTTCTAAGGCAAAGTCTGAGCAGTTTTAAGATTCACAGGAGGCATCTTCATGGTGTCTTCTCCAAACAGTTCAGTTTCTAGATTGGGAGAGGTAGCATGTTTCTTATCCTAAAATTACTCTAAAAAAGAATTTAAACTTTGCAATTTAAAATAATAATATTTGTAGATCCCCCCCAAAGAGGGTGATTGAAAAACACAGGGCTTTTGTGTGGCTGAGGTATGAGGAATATGAATCAATTGACACAAGAAATAAAAAACATTTAAAAATCCAAATAAAAAAGATAATTTCTGGATGAAATATAGACTATCAAAGTCTTATGTGTAAAAACTTCAAGTAAAGGAAAAATAAATCTATAACAGGTCCTTGAATCAGGGCCCAATTAAGATGATATAAGCAATTAAGCATTTACCCAGTCAGTAGCCAGGACTACAGAAAGCTGCACCATTATGAAAGACAGAAAAGGGACTAGATTATAGGAGCCAGGTAGGAGCCAAATTTTGGTACTATCTGTAAATATTTCCATGAAGAGTGTGGATACAAGGAAGGCCTACATCTTAATTTATGTCAAGCATTGCAACCTCGAGTCTCACACTAGGTTCAAGTCCTTTTTATTGGCTTAGAAGTGCATCAATCCTAACTAGATTGGTTTCTTCTTCTTTTTTTTTGACCTGTATGCTCTTTTGGCACAATTCAGGTTTAGCTTTATGCTTCTTTGGTCCTGTGCAATGGCTCTTTTGTATATCTTGTCCTGTAATCAGACAGAATCATTAAGCAAAGTCCCATAATTTTTTTAAACAATTAGTGGCATCATTTTTATAGTCTCAAGCTTTTGGGGCATGCATTGACATTATAGCAAATATATTTTAAACTTATATTACTTCAAATCAAAAAAGTTAAAGAAAATTTTAATACTGGTGAAGTGCTTCAAATATAAAAGAGGAGAGAAAAAACTGAAATAGTATATTGCACATGCAAGCAAAATATAATAATAAGAGAGTTTTTAAATTCAAAAATATAGCTTATAATCATTGATACTGTGTCGGCTAAAGAAATGTAGAACACAAGGTTTCTCACCGAAATGAGATCCATATCATTATCTAGTTCTGAGAGGGGAAGATTAAGATCCCCCACTAATATGGTCTTGCTATCTACTTCCTCCTTGAGCTCCTTTAGAAATCTAGATGCTATGCAATTTGGTGCATAGATGTTTAATAATGATATTACTTCATTGTTTATAGTACATTTTAATGAAATGTCCTTTTCTTCCTTATCACTTTTAATCAGATCAGTTTTTACTTTGACTTTGTCTGATATCATAATTGCTACTCCTACTTTTATTTTTTTTTATTTTACTCTAGCCTTTTACCTTGAATCTGTGTGTGTTACCCTGCTTTCATATGTGTTTCTTGTAACCAACATATAGTAGGATTCCGGTTTTTAATACACTCTGTTATCCATTTCCATTTAATGGGTGAGCTCATCCCATTCACATTAAGCGTTATGATTACCAACTGTGTATTGCACTCCATATTATTATTACCTTTAGATCCTGCTCTATTCTCTTTCACTCTAAATCACCAGTTTTTTTTTTTTGCTTTTCGTCACCCCTTCATTCCTGCTCCCTTCTATTATTCCCCCACTTCCCTTGCCTTGTTCTCCTCCTACTTCTCTATAGGGTAAGATAGAATCTATGCCCCACTGAGTATACTCTTTTTTTCCCTCTCTGAGACAGTTACAAAGAGAGCAAAGTCAAAGCATTGCCTGTCACCATCCTTACCTTCAGCTCTCTGTATTGATTTTCTTACCTCTTTGTATTATTATATTTTATCCCATTCTATGTCTCTCATCCCTTTTCTCTGAGTGCAACTCTCTTTCAGCCCTTGATTTATTTTTTACATGTCATTCATGAGCATACATATAATCATACATACATAATCATTCCACATCATCACATTTACATATATCCTTTTTCCATGTAGACACATAAACATTTTTACCTTAATGAATCCCTTAAATTTTTTCTTTCTTATTTAGCTTTCTGGACCTCTTTTGTGTCTCATATTTGGCCTTCACATTTTTTTAATTTAGGTCTGACTTATTCTTTAAGAATGTTTGGAAATCTTCTCTCTTATTGAATGACCATTTTCACCCCCTGAAAGAGTATACTCAGTTTTGCTGGATAGGTGACTCTGGGTTACAAACCAAAATTCTTTACCTTTCTGAATATCATATTACATGCCTTCTGATCCTTTAATGTAGAAGTTGCTAGGTCCTGAGTGATCCTGATTGTAGCTCCATGGTGTAAGGGGTAAAATTAGGGTTGTTGACAGAATATATTATACTAGTGGACACCAGGGATTAAAATTCAATACCAATAAAATACTCAAGTCAGTTTGGGGTTTTATTGTGGTTTAATTACAATAGAAGGAAGAAATTAAGAAAAAGAGGAGAGAGAAAAAGGAATTAGACTGCTCTAGCAAGCCAGATAGGAGTTGGAGGTCAAGGAAAGGAGGAAAGGAAGAATTAGTCACCTCACCAACATTTCTCAGGGAAGATGCCTCACCTAACCCAGGCTACAGAGCTTCTCCCAGTCACCTCACTGGAAAGCTGCAAGTGCCAAAACCTGCCAAGATGCCAAGCATGCCTCCATGAGCACTCAATGTGGGAAAAAAAAACAATGTCTCCAGGAAATAGAGTGAGAGCAAGGGAGAGAGAGAGAGAGGAAGTGATGCAAAATATGTAGACCATTCATTACATCACTTCCTGCATCTCACATGTACAAATGGTAGTTTTAGTTTGACTTAGGACAGTCCAGGGGGTCTGTCAGTTGTTTCTTATGTCACTTCCTAGCACATGTTGGTCATAGGTCATCCTCCTCAACACTTAATCCTTAAGTAGGGGTGTACACATTCCTGGTTGCTAGAATTTCTAAGGACTAAGCAGGGTGGAATAAATCTAAAATTCACAACGGTATATGATTTCTTTCTGACTTCTTTTTCCTTGGCTTGGTGGCTCTATAATTTGGCTATTACATTCCTGGAAATTGTCAACTGATGATTTCTTTCTGGAGGCAATCTGTGAATTCTTTCAAGTTCAATTTTGTTTTCTTGTTCAAGGATATCTGGGCAGTTTTCTTTGAAAATTTCTTGTAATATGATATCCAAAGTTTTTTTTTTTTCCTTCATTATGGCCTGCAGGTAATCCAATAATTCTCAGATTGTCCTAGACCTGTTTTATAGGTTAGTTGTTTTTCCAATAAGATATTTGATGTTTTCCTCTGTTTTTTTCATTCCTTTGATTCTGCTTTATTGTTTCTTGATTTCTCATGAAATCAATAGTTTCTAGATGGTCAATTCTGATTTTTAAGACCTGGTTTTCCTCTATCAGTTTTTGGTTCTCCTTTTTCAATTGGCCTATTTGTTTCATCACTTTCATTTTTCTGCCCCACTTTTCCTATACTTCTAATAATTGGTTTTTGAAGTCTTCTTTGAACTCTTCCAGAATCTGTGCCTAATTCATGTTTCTCTTTTTTGGACTTTGGGTGTATTTCCTTGGCTTTCTCTGTCCCCTTCTCTGTCTGCACCTTGCTCTTTGTCTCCATAGAGTTAGGTGCTTTTTTGATTATTTGCTCATTTTTCCTATCTAATATTTTCTGGGTTGTTACTAATTTATCAGATGGTCTGAGTGCTGAGAGCTCTGAGAGTCTCTGCCCCATGCTGATTCAATTGTCCCTTGAGATGCTGATAGCTTAAAGACTTTCCTCAGGCTTGGGTATAAACTTTTGATTTCAGTCTGAAATTGATCAGGTCAGGTGCTGATCAGATTCTGGGCCTAGGCTTAGGCTCAGGTTTTTGGTCTCTAAGTATTCTTGACTTAATTGGGCACATCTTTGTTTGCCCTGTCCTGGATCTCCACTCTTTGTTTTTGGCAAAAATATCCAGGGGAGACTTCCCTTGAGAACTGTTTCTTCACCTCAAACCATGGATTATCTTCTCACCCCAAGCCCAGACTGGAATTTCTGGTTTCACTCTGAGCCCACATGGATCAGCCCCCTTCATCCCAGATTGTCTTGGACTGGGACTCCTGAATTCTCCACATGTTTACACTTTCAAGGGGTATTAGTTGGCTTGGACCACTAAATGCCCAGCAGGATCTCAGGGTCTGACTTAGGTGGGTTAACTTTGGGACCTGTGAGAGCTATTGTGTGGGGTGGGGGGTATGGTTTGCTCTTGGCTTGCTCTTCACTTGCTGCTATGCCTTCTGCTAGCTCTACTCCCCTCTTGCCCCAGGTCTCCAGATGATTTCTGCCTACTTTTTGGGTTTTTCCTATTTTGAAGGTTGTTTCCCTGTCTCTGTTGGTTCTTTCACTCCTGTATTCATTATGTGGTGATATTTTACTCTTGGTCAGAGAGGATTTTCCTGCTGAAAAAGCAAGCTGCTGCCCTATTTACTCTTCCATCTTGCCTTCACCCCAATATATTCTTTTGGGCATAATTCCAAATTGCCTTCCCAAATGGTTGGATCAGTTCAAAACTCCACCAGCAATGCATTAGTGTCCCAATTTTGCCACATGCCCTCCAAGGTTCCCACTTTTTAAAATTCTCTCCCTTTACCTTTCTACCCTCTTCAGAAAAGTTAGAGATAATTCTATAATAACTTACTTTAACAATTCTTTCAAAAACACCGTATATCCCTAATCCCTTATTCCCTTACCACCTTAATCTAATTGAGTAGATGTCATAATTAATGCTCCAGTGAAAATGGGATTAATGTTGGTGATTTCTAAAGTCAAGATTTTTCTCAAGTATAATATCATATTCTTCATTAGTAACACTCCAATATAGAATTGTATATGGTATCGCACAGATGCTTCATACAATTTATCTTCTTCAATCATGACTACACTTCTCTTACCCACATTATATTTATATAATTAAAAGCAAATCAAAATGAACTTTTTCTAAGTAGAAGATTTCTTCACAATTTATACCTATTTCACCATTTGTCAAAGTTAACATATGTGACCCACAGCAGGTCTGTGACTGATTTCTCCAATGGCTTCTGATGATATATATAATAATTATTGTTTCTTACCACTCATAGATGCTGGGGGAATGGGGTTGGGAAATTTCAAACAATTGATAGAATCACAGAATTTTTGATTTTTGAAAAAGGTTCAACTGCTAATTCAGCAAACCTAGGCTTAAAAAGAAAAAAAAAGAAAGAAAACATATTTAACAAGAGCAGCTAGTAGGTGGAGCTTTGGACTTGAAGTAAGGACACTCTGAATTCAAATCTGGATTAGACTCCTTTTGTGTGAATTTGGATATGATTTAAACTCTACATCTCAGTTTCCTCATCTAAAGAAAGGAGATACTAATAAGAGCTACCTGTCAAACTTATTGTAAAGATAAAATAAGGTAAACACTTGTAAAACACTTTGCAGACTTAAAACACTATAGTAATACTATCAACCTCCCTATTTAGACAGACATTACTTGAAGATTTCCAGTGACATCCAACACATTATCTTTCATGTCAGGAAGTTTTCCCTTTTATCAAACCCAAAATAAATGTTTTGTAGCTTCCACTGTTGGTTCTAATGTTGCTTTCTGGGACTAACCAGAATAAGAAACAAGAATAACTTTATCTAAAAGTAAGAAAAAGTTATTCTGAAATAAACTTATTTTGCTAATTACATGCTATAGAAGCAATATAAATTAGATAGAAAACTGGACCTGAAGATAGGAAAACAGGACTTCAAATATTACATCAGACACTTATTTATTAGATATGTGATCATGTATAAGTGAAAATCTGTTACCCTAAAAAAGAACAAATTTCCCAGGACCCCATTGACTTCCTGTCCATACATACTTCCTGTAGATAGGGGATATTAGGTGGAGATGTGGGAGGTCCCAGCTCTTTACTTCCTGTCCCAAGCTTAGTGGTGGTAAGGCAGGTGTTTGAACTGGCTGATTAGCCATGGGCATGTGGTCTTTATTTTGTGTCTTCTTTGTTCTTTGATTTCTAATGATCATTTAATAAACTTCCAAAACTATAATATTTATTATTAAGATATAATTATAATGTTTACATTCATCAGGAAGACATTTAGCCTTTCTCAGTTTTCTCATCTGTAAAATGTAGATAATAATGAAACCTCACAATTTTGTACTTTTAGGCTCTACCGTAATACATGCATATACACATGTATTTGTATGCATATCTATATACATAAAACACATAAAGATGTATAGGTACATGCATATTGCCCTGTGTGAATCCATAGGCACATATTATACAGGGATGTAGGTGATGTGATGGATAGAGTACCAGGCCAATAGTCAGAAGATCTGAGTTTAAATCCAACCTCAGACAGTTACTAACTGGGTGATGTTGGGTAAGTAGTTTAATCCTGATTTCCTCAGTTTCCTCATCTGAAAAATAATCTTGAGAAGGAAATGGAAAATCATCCTACTATCTTTGCCAAGAAAACTCCAAATGGAATCACACAGAGTTGGATACATCTGAAATGATTGAACAACATATATCACACTTGGCAAGTATTAAAACATGATAAAAACAAAAGGCTTTCCAATATTGTTCACAGGATCATAGATTGAGATCAGGAAAGGATTTCCAAGGTCATCTATATAACGTAGTCCCCACATTTCATATATGAGGAAACCGAACAACATTAAATGAGTTATTCAAGCTTATACAGACAATAAGAAATTGAGCTGGGAGTTGAAGTCAGGATTTAGAGCTTTAAATCCAGGGTCTTTCCTCTGCATGACCATTCTGCTGCTAGTCTTTGGGAGGAAGGGTTACTTTTCTAGATATTTATGAATCATCACTTTAATAACAATTTGGTCCCTCAGAGAAAACTGAGGATGACAGTAACTGTAAAGGCCTAAAACACAGACCATTTCTATCTTTGTTTTTGTCCACTGAACCACCACATATGGAACAGTGACCCAATGTGCTAACAGTTATGGTAATGTTGGCAAACTGCAAGGGTGCCAGACGGGCCCTTCTCTCTTGCTCTTTTATTTTCAAATGTAATCATGTATGCTTTTGTTATTCTAGATATTTTATTAAGCATTGGACATCATGGTTTACCCACTTGTTTCTTCTATCTAGGACACAAGGAATTACAATTTATTCCTCTTACTTCCAGGTGCCAAGGAATTTATGGTGCTGGTAGAATTTGTTAGACTTGACATATAAAATTGAGCTTAGGTTAAGTTAATGAGATTCTGTGTAGAATACTTCTGTGTCCTATTTTTTCACTTATAGCTGAAGGCTAAGTCAGGGAAGTTATTAAATTACTGAACAGGATCTAGTAATACTTGGTTCAATGAACTTTTTACTCTGGTCATCCAATAAATAAGTATGTATTAGGTGCCTACTATGTGCCAGACACTAAACTAATATGGGAATATGGAAAAAAAGCAAAATCCAGCCCTTGCTTTCAACTTATTCACACACTAATGAGGGACAAAATATGCTAACAAGTTTGTACAAACAGGATAACTAAAAGATAAAATGGAAATAATCAATAGGTAGAAAATACCAGCATTAAGAGAGATCAAGAAAGTCTTTTCAAACAAGCTTGGCTTTTATCTAGGGTGTGAAAGAAGACAGGAAAGTCATCAGGCAGAGATAAAGAGAAAAACATTCCAGATATGGAGAACAGTCCTAGAAAATGCTGATTCTGAAGATGGAGACTCTTGTACAAGAAACAGTAAGACCAGTATCACTATTTTGCGAAGTATGTGAAGAAAATAAGATAAGAAAAGACTGGTAAAAGGTAGGAAGGAAGGAAGGAAGGAAGGAAGGAAGGAAAGAAGGAAGGAAGGAAGGAAGGAAGGAAGGAAGGAAGGAAGGAAGGAAGGAAGGAAGGAAGGAAGGAAGGAAGGAAGGAAGGAAGGAAGGAAGGAAGGAAGGAAGGAAGGAAGGAAGGAAGGAAAAGAGAAGGGGAGGAAGGGAGGGAGGGAGAGATGGAGGGAGGGATGGAGGAAGGGAAGAATGCAGAGAGGAAGGAAGGGAGGGAGAAAAGGAGGAAGAGAACAAGGGAAGAAGGAAAGAAGGGAACAAAGGAGGGAAGGAGGAAGGGAGAAAGGAAGGGATTAAGGGATGGAAGGAGGGAGGGATGAACAGAGGGAGGGAGGGAAGGAGAGAGGGAGGAAGGAAGTTAAAGAAAAATACAAAAGCTGTGGATAGAGGACTGGTCTCAGAATCAAATAAACTTGATTCAAGTTGTGTCTCTGACATATACTGGCTATGGGTCCTGGGCAAGTCACCTTAACTAATTTTGCCAAAGTAACACTTTAAGTTACTAAGAAAGTGTTAACCTATATTGATAGAGAGTGTTTCTCTCTTAATAGTTCTATACACCAGTATAGAATATAGTTTAGTAAAATATACATACATACACAAATATATATATATATATATATATTTTATATAGATATAGATCTGTGTGTATATATAAATTTATGTATACATGTTTATAGATACACATATGTATATATATATATATACATATGTGTGTCTATAGTATACATCACATTCAGAGAAGACTAGTACTTCTAGCATTAAGAATTGCTGAATCCTCTTCAGGGTTGTTTTCTTTTGGTGTCTACCTGACACCTGGCTCTTGACTATGGCTCCACGAAATTGTACTATGGTCTTCCACTTTAGTCCTCTACTATAATCCTCATGAAACTCTCTGTTTTTTGCCAAAGGCTCCCTCAATTGAATAAGTGGCAATTTTTTACCTAATTTTCTTTTCCAAAAGTGCCTTTCTACTGCAGTTCTGCAGAGAGCAAACTGAAAGATTGAGAAGATGGCCACCAGCATTTCCTTCAGAAGCATGTTGGGGAAGAAGGTGGCTACATCACTTCCTGTTCGGCTTGAATGGTAATTTTCATGGTATAATGAAATGGGCTGAACCAGGAGGCCTGGCTTGTGAGATTTAAAATGGTTGAGGTCTTAAACTGTAGTGATTAAAATAGTGGAAGATATAAATTGTGATAGATATAAGAGAGGGTGAGTAAATTTGACCGCAGAAATATGTTTCACTACAGTGTCTTGGGTTTTAAAATCAAATATAAGGTGGTCACCAGGGAAATATTCCCAATTATTCAAATACCCAAGTCAATTGGGTTTTATAGAGATTTTAAATAACAATACAATGAGTAATCAAAGAAAGAGAGAGAGAGTAAGAAAGGAATAAGTATGAAGGGCCTCAAGCCAATATGGCCTAGACCTGAGTCCTAAAAGAGAAATCAGTCATTTTTTTTATAACTCACCATAAGATCTGTCTAAGTAAGGATTTCTAATGACACCACGCCTGCAGCATCTCAGCTGCTTTCACCAGCTCCCTCCTCCATCTGAATGTTTCAGAATCAGTCTCCTCAGAATGAGTCTCTCCAATCTGAATGTTTCAGAATGACTTCTCAGCGCTTCCCTGAGCTCTTATTTTTAAGGGCAAAATCTTCTCTGTCACCTCCCCTAAGTCCTTACATCTACCAATCACTGTAGATGTTTCTAAAGGACCGCCCATTCTTAGTCCACACCTAAGAAGGTGTGGATTTTTGAGTAATTCACACCAGGAAAGCTCTGAGTAAGTTTTCCATTTCTTTGTTCCTTGTAAATTCACAAGTTGCTTGACCTTTATAGGTACTTAGCTTAAGAAAAGTATGGGTTTAAGTACTTTTCATTGTTCAGAAAAGAGTTTACAACTTTATCTTCCCCTAGGGCAGACCCAAGTAGGTAAAGTAGAATTCTCACATTCCTGCTTTAAGTAGAGTTCACTGCCCAAATGGG
Organism: Monodelphis domestica; assembly: GCF_027887165.1. Classification (NCBI taxonomy): domain Eukaryota; kingdom Metazoa; phylum Chordata; class Mammalia; order Didelphimorphia; family Didelphidae; genus Monodelphis; species Monodelphis domestica. The sequence continues at coordinate 643,688,343 of NC_077227.1, forward strand.
GAATGGTCTTAATCCAATCTTATAAAGTAGGGTCTGGGAAATTTTAAGGTTTACAGGCTACAAGATCATTCCTATAAACTATTTGAATGACCCTAAGGCCAGTAGTTCAGATTCTCTGGGCCTCAGATTCCCAAACTATGAATTGAAGAAATTGAGTCAAATCATGTCTGAGGTCCTTTCCAGTTTTAGTATTCTATTATCCAATGCAGTTTAGTTCTATGTATATTCACATGAGGCTTTCAAGTTGTCCTTCATTTTAGAGAGATGATAGAAAGAGAACATTGCTTTTATGTGATGAGGATCTTCTCAAGGGAAATGAGCTTCTTTCCATCATAACAAGTCAACAAACAGGGAGTGGAGTAATTTCAGAAGACTTTAACATATTCAAAACAGAATGCCATGAAGTTCTAGACTATAGGTGTCCATTGAGGCTTATGGTGGCATAGTGGAGAGAGCACTGGGCCCTCATTTAGGAATACCTAAATTCAAATCTCGCCTCCAAATATGGTTTGCATGATAATACATGTATAACCTAGACAAAATTGCTTGCCATCTCTGGAAGCAGGATGGGGAAGGGAGGAAGGGAGAAAATTTGGATGGCATAGATTAGTAAAACTTATATAGAAATTTGTTATAGTGAGTAATTGGTCAATTAAATAAATAAATTACAAATCTAGCCTCAGACATTTACTGTCTAGGTGACCCTAGGCAAATCACTATTCCTCTGTTTGCCTAAGTTTCCTCAATTATAAAATGGGAATAATAATAATAATAATAGCGTCTCCCTTGTAGTGTTTATATGAGGATCAAATAAGATATTTACAAATACTTAGCACAATGCATAAGGTATGTAGTAAATAAATACCTAACTCCTCATCTTTCCAATTTACATTTCTTGTTTTGTTAGATTCTACTCATTTGCTAAGAGGATGGGTTCAATTGTGGGAAGAGATGACATTGTAAAGAGGAATAATGGAAAAGAGAAGCAGAAGGGAAAATGGAAATGGAAAAGGGGAAAGGGGAGGGGAGGGTAGAGAATCAGACAAAAGTAGTGGATAAAAGAAGAGGGAAGGAGAATAGAGGAGAACAGAGAAAGATAGGGAGAAAGAGGAGATTGGGCAGAATAGAAGGAAAGAGAAAGGAGAAGGGAGAGAAGAATAAATAAAAGTTTTAAAACATTAAGAAAAAAGCAAAAACAGGTACCATTTAGCATGAGGTTCAGAACTGAGGTAGAGACACTCTTGAACCATAGGCTCTGAGAGTTGGAAAGCAGATAATTTCTGTTCAAGTTAAACACAGAAGCAAATAACCACTTTAACTTGCTTTTTGACTAAACTGACCAATAGTTAGAATGAAGGGCCAGTTAAATTTACTCAAAATAGTTCACCTGATTGAGACAGCTTTCACCAAATAAACAATCAATCAACAAGAATTAATAAGTACCTATTACATATCAAGAAAGCAAGGGTGAAGGTGAAGAAGCAGTCAATGACAGGCACTGAATTAGGCATTGGGAATGCAAAGATAAAAATGAATCAGCCTTTATTGCCAAGGAATATACATTATATTATAAAATAGCACATGAACAAAAATAAAATTATTTTAGTGTAGTTGCAGCTAGGCAGTATAATAGAGTGCCAGAACTTGAGTCATCTTTCTGAATTCAAATTAAGCCTCTGATATTTACTAGCTATGTGACCCCAGGAAAGTCACTCAAGCTGTTTATTTGTGACCCTAGGAAAGTCATTTTAACTTTGTTTGCCTCAGTTCATCTTTAAAATAAGCTGGGGAAGTAAATGGCAAACCACTCCAGTATCTTTTCCAAGAAAATCCCAAATGAGATCACAAAAAGTTAGAGAAGATAGCAGCAATGTAATGATCCAGGGCAATTCTGAGGGACTTATGAAAAAGAACACTATCCACATTCAGAGAAAGAACTGTGGGAGTAGAAACACAGAAGAAAAACATATGATTGATCACATGGTTTGATAGGGATATGATTGGGGATATTGACTTTAAATGATCACTCTATTTTAAATATTAATAATATGGAAATAGGTTTTGAACAATGATACATGTAAAACCCATTGGAATTGCTCATTGGCTCCAGGAAGTGGAAGGTAGGAGGAGAGGAAAAGAACATGAATCATGTAACCACAGAAAAATATTCTAAATTAATTAATTAAATACATTTTTTAAAAAGTCAGAGAAGACTGAAAAATGACTGAACAACCATAGAAATTGAATCTGTGATTTCATTGTTATAAGAACTCTTGAGTAAGGAAACTCCTTCCAATGTGTATTATAAACTTCTATTTAACTTGGATTTTTGAGATTCGTCTAAGTCAGAGAAGAGAAGTTATTGGTGTAACAGTTAAAAATTTAGGAATTTGGGGAAACTGAGGCAAGTAGAAATTAGTTTCTCTCTGCAGGGAGTATTATTTTTATGAGGGTTATTAAAGATTAAGGATTAAAGAAAATACAGGATAAGAAAGCACGTGACTAGGCCAGAGAGAGGCCTAGACACAACCTCACCTACACTATGAAAAGAGCCAAGTCTGCTTGCAAGAGGAAAACAGGGAAGAAAAAGAACAAAAGTACCTTTCCAATCAGGTTAAATACCTTCTCGATCTCGGCCCACATGAGAATTCAGTGAGATTACAAAGCATTTTGGGGAAGTGGAGCAAAGGCTTGTGGGGATTGTAGTCCTGTATTCGAGTCTATTTTTACATTGGCACAGGACCACCCAGTCATTATGCCTCTTGTGTGGAATTTGAACCCAAATTGTCTTGGGTTGGAGGCCACTTCTCTATTTATTATACTGCTCTGTCCCTCATATATAAAACATATACTACCCAACAAAACAAAACAAAAAAATCTAAATGAAACTTAGAAAGGAATCTAGCAACTGGAAGGATCAAAAAAGTGATCTGAGCAGAATTTTGATGGAAAAAAGGAACTCTAGGAGGTAAAGGTAAGAAAGCAGCTCAGGAAGACATAGGATATAGTTAGTGCAATGATAGGACTCAGAGAATGGAGTCTTAAGAGGAAGAGCTCAGGGAGTTCTCTCAAGGAGGAGGAGTTAACTGGAACTTACAGAGATGTTAACTGTGAGACTATTTTAAAAATTAACAGGAAGGTAGAGAGTCTGAAAGCCTTCTTTCCTTCCAAATCCAGAAAATCAGTGAAAGAAAGAAAATATAAGAGAAATTTGACTTATCTTTATAATCATTACTTTATTGAGAAAGAGTAGGTCAGTCTTATATTTTCCATTTTAAAAGAAATTCTGAGGCAGAGACTCAGCAAAATGACAAGCTAATGATCAAATGAAGATGAGAATTTCAACCTTCAAGTTTTACAATTATCACAATGTTTGACTTTACTTATATCCTTACTCCTCTCCCTCTAAACCTCATTGTTTTCTGCCGCTCTCCCTAACTCAGTCTCTCTTCCTCTCCATGTTTCTTTCTCTCTTTTTCAGACACATAATACAGTCCTTCTAATTCTTCTCCCATCTTTTTCCCTTCCTTTTTTTGTTTCTCACTTTTTCTTGATTTTTCTCTTTATTTTCATTTTGTGCTTTACTTATTCTTTTTTTTCTCACTCTTTTCTCATTTTCTTTTTCATCTTTTTTTACTCCTTTTCTCTCTCAGGTTCCTTCTCTCTGTGGTTGTCTCTTTTTGAGCCTTTGTGTCTTTCTCTCACTCATCTTCTACAGGAAAATAGTAATGAATGAAAAGAAATTTTGGTTCCCACAGGTCATACAATACTCAAAGCTAAAAGAGAACACTCATAAAACCCCCAAATTGATAGGTACATGGGCATACACAAATGATGTTCCCTCATCATCTTTTTACTCAAAAGGAAATCAGTCATTGAATAGGGATGATTGAGGACATATGATCTCAAAGACTATTTTCCCCAAGGATAAGTCTTCTGGTGAACCATCCCAGAAGACCTTGTTATTCCCATGGCACCTGTGTAGCTTCGGGCATCAGGAGGTTACAATAAAAAGTTGGTTTGCCCAGACAGTAAGTGGTGAAAAACTAAATCCATTCAAGTTCAATAAGCAATGAGTTATTTTGTATTTTTTTTTAAGGAAGAAATCTTAACAAGTCACAAAATCATCTCTTTGCCTGAATTTGATTTGGATGTTACTTTGAAGTTGGACTGTTTGAGTTGATAGATTCTGTTCTCCATCACAATTTTCCAAATAATAATAATAAAATTGAAAATTATGATAATTATATGTTCTGGGCCCTTGATAGGGGCAGGCTACATTGAGGCCTATTTTCCAGTGTAATTAAGGCTTTCAGCTGATCCCTCCCTATTCCAATTGTTATTTCAAAAGTGAATTAATAAATCATGTCCAGCCTGCTCAGAATTAAAATTGGTCTCAGGTCCTCTTTTGCAACCTGCAAACCCACATTCAGAGCCGGAAACCATCCTGGGAAATCCCTACACCAGTGTCCCTTGCCTTCTTCGAAGCTTTCAAGGCCTTGGGCAAACTATTTGTTGATGGAAGTTCTGAGCTTCTGAGCATCTGGAAACATTTTTCCAGTCTTATTGCAAGCAATATGCAAATGGTCTTCCCCCTACTTTCACTCTTGACTGGCTCCCAATACTAAATGCAAGTGGAATAATGCTAACTCCAGGATACTCCAGGGATTCTGGTCTCCTGTGGTATACACAGAGCACTTTAGCTATCATGGTGAATTAGTGTTAGGCCCAGTAATGCACCTTTAAGTATGTGAGGCCTTTAAAGGCACTCAGAGGTCAGGCTTGTGGCTATATAAAGTACAACCTCTGGAACATTTATTTCCCCCAGCAGTCCAGAGACTAAGATAAAAGGCAAAGATAGAATTAAATTGCATTGTAGAGTCTGGAATTCCAACTGGTCAGAGTCATCAATTGACTTGGCTGGTCAACCAAAGTTCCAGACCTGGGACAGCATGCATATATTTAACCAGAAGGTATTGACTGGGCTATGATGATTGTGTGGTAAAAGAACAATGTGTCACCTCTGAAGAGAGGCACCATTTTTCCTTTTGTTTCTACAAAAGGAGTGATGCCAAATCCACACAAGGAAACTTTTGGATGCTGGAACATCATCGTCATAGCACCATGATAGAATAAACTTCAGATGATCTTCCTTTAAAAGGAATTCCTTAGATTCATTTCCCAGTGAATTCAATGAACTTTTTAGCCAATGGTGTTTGTACTCTTGCATCATATAATGGAGCAGTATTGTAGCTAGGATATCTGAATTCTAGGGCCAGTCTTCCCACTGTTCATGTGATTTTTTGGGGTCAGACTAGGTCTCAGTTTCCTTATATATAAAATGAAGAATTTGGATTATATTTTCTCTTAGATCCTCTTAACTAGTGTTATTAATTATAAAGAAAAATTTAGGTGATATAGTGTATACTGCTGGGCCTGAAATTAATCGATTACCAATCAAAACTTAGTAAGCACCTACTATATGCTAGCCATGGTTCAGGAAGACAAGTTCAAATCTAACTAGATAATTACTAGCTGTGTGATTCTGGGCAAGTCTACATTCATCAGCTTCAGTTTCATCATCTATAAAAAAAAGAAGCTAATATTTGAAAAGTGCTTCACAAATCTTCAAGTGATAAATCAGTGATGGCTATTATTATTATTAATTGAAAGACTTTGATGCCTAAAGTCAAAACAACATCAAGACTTGGACAGTAGTAATAAAAGCAATAATCCTTCCAGAAAGAGAGACATCAAATTATGTCTGAGCATGAACAATTGAAAACATCATAGAAAAGTGATAATGAGGCAAGGATTTTGGATTATAGCAAATTGCAATTGCAAAAAAAGATGATATAATGCATGTTTGCTAGATATACTTACATATACTCTATGAAGGTATTTTTCTTAAAATATTGTTTTAAATTAGTTTATCATTTCATATGACCATTTTATAGAGAATATGTTTTAAAATATTCTTACTAATGCTTAGGTATAATAAATAATTCAATTGAACATGTATTTGTTAAGCATAAAGAATGACTATTTGGAATGGATACTGGAATTTTAGTATTGGGTATCTTGAGAAGAAATATCCATAATGTCTCTGTGAATCTTAAGTTGTTAGCACTACAAAATGTTGCCTACCCAAACTATACTTAAAAATTCTCCAGAGGTCCAACATGACTGAAATACACGTTTACCATGACAATATATTACAGTCTCATATGAAAAATTGTATTACAGACATCCTATGATCTTAACCATGGTCCACCTTAGGCAAGAGAAGTTAGAAATGTTTTTTTTGTGGCTCTCTAGGGAGTTGGCTAGTTCTATTAGATCCCCAAAGGTGTTTGTCCAATGTCTGACTTCTTTTCAGATTTCTGCTAGTCATATAGTGAGCTACAAAGCAATCAAAGTGGTATTATCTATGTAAAAATGCCATTAATTAAATAAATTACTGTTTATAATTAGCTACATGAAGCATGATGAATGTCTGATATAGTACTATGGATGTGTTTCCAACCACCACAAGCCTAGGGAATTAACCATAGCAGGAATCTCTGCTCTTTGGCACTAGAAGGATTCCAACTTATCCCTTCTGCATTTACTCAAATAAAAATTACTAAAATTTTATGATTTTTGTGACATAAGCCAGAGGAAATTTCATGGGATACTAATAAAAAGAGCTCAACTTGGACCTGCCAGAACCCAAGGGAGAATTTGGATGAAAGAAGCTGAGAGCTAGTCAATGAACATATACTTTAATTTATAGCCAACTTAGGATCTAAGGAGGATTGAAAATGTCAATAGACCATCTCAATTATGTATATAACTTTGTTTTTGTTTTTGTAAAGCTGATTGATTTTGAGCTCCTTTGAGCCATTTAAAGGAGCATTATCTGCACTGAGCTTGGGAACAATACCAAAGTGGGTGCAATTATAATTTTACTAAAGAGATAATGCTTTACTTTACTAAAAGACATTACAAAATCTAATTGCCTTTTTTATATTTCTGAATTTTTCAATTTTAGTCATTTCCCTCTACAAGTGGGGACCTATAGCTATTGGATATTGAAAGAATTAATCAATCCAAATCAACAAACATTTACTATGACTATCCAAAGAATTTCTACCTTTAAAGAATTCACATTCTACAAGAGGAGATAAAATATACATGAAGAGGTAAATATATTAGACATATGCAAAACAGAGATAAACTAATCATGAAGGTGAATGAACTAATAATTGAATTGGGGAAAGAGTATCAGGCAAGGCTCCTACAAATAATGGTACTTAAGGAGAACTTTGAAGGTGACCAAGGATCCTGACAAGCAGTTGAAAGGAGAAAGACATGGAGGATAACCAGGTCAAAGACATGGAGAGAGGAGATGGAATATAGCATATGAGGAACAGAAAATGATTGAATTTAAGATATCATGAAGGATCACAGTGTGTAAGACAAGGAATATGAAATAATGAATCTAGGTAGTGGCAGTCATTAAATGCCAAATAGAAGAGTTTCTTTTTATTCCTAGATGATACAGGAATATATTTAAATTTGTTTCATAAATGAGTGATGTGATCAGACATAGATTTTAGGAAAATCACTTTTGCAGCATGATAGAGAATAGATTTAAGTAGGGAGGGACTTGAGGCCAGAACACAATAGTCTAGATGAAAGTCAATGAAGGCACAAGCTAAAGTGGTGTTAGCTGTGGGAGCTGAGAGAAGGGACAAGATTGGAGAAATGTACTGACATTTTATACTCAATTCTATTATACTTAGGTGTCTTCTTCCATTGCTCTATCTGTGAATATTTTACCCTGGGTAATTCAATTGATTCTGTTTGACTCAGTTCTTCATCTGTAAAATGAAATTGAGAAGGAAATGGAAAATCACCCCAAGATCTTTTTCAGAAAACCCCAAAAGGCATCATGAATTGTCAGTGTATTTCTTTTTGTTTTTAAAAAGTATGAGAACCCAAATGTATATCTGCCCTGTGTAAACTAGAGCAGAAGACATGCTACTGCTAGTTTTCTATTCCTCTTTCCCTTTGGCATAGAAGCTCTTCCCCCTTTAGTGGGTTCTGTATCAAAGTAAGGTTTATTATATTTGTCAATATATAATACATTCTCATTATTGGTATCCTCCCTTTCTGCAAAAAATGCTAAGAAGGGTCAATTTTCCATTTCTTATTTAGAATTGAGAATTCAGTTGGTAAATCACTCATGTCAGGAGACAAAATAGAGGATACAATTTCTGGATCTTAGAACACTAAGAAAAAAAAAATTTTGCATCAATGAATGTGCTGGATTTTTCTGGGATTATAAAGGTGACTGAGAGCTTTAAAAAAGTCATTCAATTCTCTACTGACATTCTGGGATAGAAAAGGTTTCTGCCTTCTCTTGTTGATGGAATTATAAATACTATCAATTTTACATATTAGTTCTTATTTTGTAGGTGCTAGGGTGGAAAAATGAGTCAGAAAACAAATATTACATCATCCCATAATTTTTCTAAGCACATGACAGCCTATGATTTTAAATTTATTATTTATATCAGTGAAACATCATTTTTCCCCTCTTCCAATAGTGGAAGTGTATTTCACTTAGTCATTCACACTTTTTTTGGGATCACTTGTTTTAGACCAATAAGCTGGCTAGGATAAGTGTTTCAGTCCATAGCTTTGTAATCTTTCCAAATGGCACAGCTCATTGACCCAATGCAGGGATCTAAGTCCTTTGGCATCATTAAGTCTGGGCTCCTTAGCTCTGGAGCTGAGAATTTCAGACAACTAATGTTCAAAGACTTTAGATGCTTCATTGCCTTTGATGGTAAGAACAATAAGAGGGATTGATGAATGATGGGTGAGTGAGTGGATGTCTTGATCTCATGGGCTGCCTGTACACACCTCCCTTAAAAGTCAACTTACTTATCTATTTTGCAAATAAAGAAATAAAAGCATGAAGATTTTAAATAATATGCCTTAAATAATAGAGAACCTCTAAAGTGAATAGATAGCAAAGGCCACTCTTTTTCCTTCCATCTTGTTCATTGTATTGCTCAACTATAATACAACCTGACTTCACTGACATTTGTGGTCCTTATGTGTTCCTTATTATCTTCTTTTCTCTTCCAGTCTTTTCTCCACCATCAGTTGGACATGCATGTTTGGTGAATTTTCCTATGAGTTAATACCAGATGCATTAGTATGATTCAGAATATCTTAGAAACATTGGAAAACTCATTATCATGGGATTATAGAATATAGAAGGGAATGTAAAGGCAATCAGAATCAACCACCTTATTTTATAGATGAAAAACTAAGGTTTATAGTGGTTAAAATGACTTATGCATGCTCACAAAGAAATTAAGTGATAAAGCCTAGATTTGAATTCAGGATCCAGTGGTCTCATGATGATATCGAGGATAGACCTTTCACCAGCCTCAAGAGCAAGAATTTATTTCCTGTCAAGAGAGTCTAGAGTAACAACAATGAGAATGAAATGAAGTGAGGACATATTGAAAAGAATACTTAAATGACCTAAAAATGTTAATTTCACATTTAAATCAAGGTTGAATATTTCTGTGTTATTAGAATAAATTTTAAATCAATTCAGTAAACATTTATTAAACACTTACTAGGTGCCAGGAACTGTGTGAAATCTGAGGGATATCAATAAGAAAAAAGAGACAATCTCTACTCTCAAAGAGTTAATACTCTAATGGGGGACGAAAACAGGCACAAGAAAGCTGAAAAGGGGGAGGAGGGCAGTGTGTAGCTGACAGGGGCATGTTATTCCATGGAGTCATAGTCAATAAGAGCAGCTAATGTAAAATGGAGTTACTAGGAAGGTGGGAAGCCCTCTTTAAAGGAAGGAATTGGGATGAGTTGAGGTCTTCTCCTCTAGTCCTCCCTTGATAGGGGAAAGGCTACTGAAGGTGATCTGGAAAAGTGTACAGTATCCAAACTGGAGTCTTCCTTTGTGGTGATATGATTTCCGGTGATCTGCTTATACAGGGGGTGGGGAGAGTATGTTGGTGATTTTACCAACAAAACCAACTTTCTACTATTCTTCAGGAATCTTGCCAGGCATTTATGAGACACTTTTCAACTATAAGGTAGATCTGGATTAACCAAAGGTCATTTGTTTAGTGGTCTATTAAATGACTGGTATTTGCTACAGTCTTTGGAGGGAAAGATGAGGAACCTTCCTGATACTTCTGAATTGAGTCAGTTTATTCCATGCCAATTGTGCAACTCTGGAAAGAGTCCCTACAAATAGAAAATATGGACTTGCATTTATCCAAGACATCAAGTGACCCATGAGCTCCTGGCCTCAGTCACTTTTCAAATCTAAACTCTTGTGTTTTATGAAATCAAGCTTCCCACAGCCAAGCTCTGCTATGTCATCTGAGCCAGGGCCAAGGCTACAAAGATCCTGATGCTGGAATGAATTTCTAGCCAGGCATGTTGACGACAGCTAAGCCCAGGGTGGAATGTGAGTCATGCCAACCTGCCCTGCCATTGTCCTCAGGTCAGGAGGATAGCAAACATTTCCAACTTGTTCCCCATGGGTAAAGCCCAGGTCTCACATGAAAATGTGGACCATCTAAACTCAGGACAGAAAGAAAGGGAAGGGGGATAAAGCAGCAGAATACAAGGCCATTTTCTAGAGCTGATAAGAGATGGCATAAGAAGTGAGTGTCAACACATTCCAAACAGAATGGAGGTACAGCTCTTGTCCAGGCTGAAATGTGCAGTTTATAGTCAGAAAACTGCCTGGCTTCTGGAAGAAGGAATATTTCTGTTTGGTTGAGATATGTCCTCTGTCAGGATGCAGATCATAAAGCTATTGACCTTTACAGCTGAACTCCTTAAGAGAGAAGATTGACTAGTGTCACAGCTCTCCTGGGTTTCACCATGCAAGTCAGCAGGTGATCCAGTGAGTTTAGAGGTCTTTAGAGGGACCCTATAATACCAAAGGGAATTGGCAGGCATCACAATACTTTAGCTATGTTAGCTTCCTTGTGTCGGGAATGTCATCGCTACTTTTCCCTATTCTCCCCTGCTGGTCATAATTCTGGGGGTCTCAGAATCACACTAACATAGAAAAAAAGAGACACAGCTTGAAGGAAACATTATATGTGGATGAAAAATGGGGAAAGGGCTGAGAAAATTTGCTAATGACACCTGAGTGACTAGAAAGAGTTAAGCCATCTTAATAACCTAGTAGTAGCGTAGGCAGTCATCATACCTCAGAATGTCAATAAATCAAGTCCCTGTCAGTATTCATTTGTGGTCCATATTGCAATCCCTCCCTCTATAGAGTATAGGTTCAGAGAGGTTAGGTGATTCCATCACAATCACACAGCTAATAAGAGTTGGAGGCAGGATTCAAAACTAAATTTGCTACCACCAAGTCCAGTTGCACCATTAATTCATTACATGTGGCAATATTACTGAGTGTCACATTTTAGCAAGGGCATTAATAAAATGAAAAGCATTCAGAATTTTGCTGAGTTTTTTTGTTTCTTTTTCCACATTTAAAAAACTATTCTTTAATAAAGATTGGTTTCCTAGGAGGAAATAAAGAAAGTAATACAGGTTATATGAAGACAAATGCCAATAAGAATCTATTTTTTTAAAATATCTATAAGAAAGCAAACAGGATGGATTAGAGACTGGAGATCATTTGTGCCATATAAGACTTGATTAAAGGAACTAGAAATGTTTACTCTGGAGATGAGAAGCTATTTTAGGGAGTGGAAGACAAGGAGAAGGGAGGAAGATAGGTGATCATTGAATAGCAGCCATATGGAAGTGGGATCAAGGTCAAGTGACTTATCTAGGATCGCTGAGCTAGTATTTTAACCCATGTATTACTGAGTCCAAGACAGTCAAACAATCCATTTTGCCCAATGCTTCTCGGTTTACTGATTTGACTTTGTGTCTCTAAGAATCAGGGTACTTTATATTTATCTCTATTAATTGTAATTTATTAGATCTATTCCAGCATTTTCAACCTGCTGATAATTTCTTTTTGAATTCTGAAAGTCAACTTATGAAAATTATAATAATTGTAAAGGGAATATACCCACTTTCCCCAAATCTTTGAGTATAATATATATGTAGTTATACACTCACATTATATATATATAAATGTATGTGCATTTATGTCTCTATATATACATACATACATTCATACATGCATGTATGTATTAAGTTCTCTATAAAACCCTGTTTGTATGCTTACTTGAGTATGAAGATGACTCTCAGTTCTGCAGGGTTATGTCAGTAAGCACAAGTTCTCTCAATTCTTACTATACTGGAAAAGATTCAAATGTGATCCTGTCAACAATTCCAGGGAGACACGTATAATTATCCCAAGTTCCAGTCCCCTCTGACTGGACATTTGGTGTTAAATTCATTGATGAAATATAAATTTTAAAAATTAAAAATTCATTGGTAATGTGTATCCTTGAAACACAGAAAACTACAAAGAGACTCGTGGTCCTGTATACTTACTTTTTATCTCTGCAACAATAGTGATAGGGGCTTCTTTAGTACTAAGAAAAATATTTTTAGATCATACTTCAGAGACTGAGGAGAAGGCTCCCAGCCTATTCAGTGGATCTCCTATGGAGGATTCATGGGAAGCCACACTCAAGAACCACCCAGGTTGTGAAGACATATATAGAATACAATCTGTATAATTGGTGGGAATGTCTACAAAGAGATCATAGAACCACTGAAGGAGCTAAGTGCCTACTATGTACCAAGTCCAATGTCAGATGTAATGTAGAATACAGAAGCAGAAAATATTCTCTTTGTTCTTAAGAAGCTAAAAAATATAGCTAAAAATCATTTTAAAAGCACATTTCTTTTAATGAAGCAGTTTAAGACCACATGAATTAGTGATAAAGCCTGTGATGTGGTCTGTAAGTGCTGTAGGTGTTCAGAGGAGCAGGACATTGAGGAAGGCTGGGAGGTTAAGGTAATGAAATTGTCCTACTCCTCTGAATACCTAGAGCACATATAGACCACATCACAGGCTTTACATTGGAAGATGTGTAGATCCTGAAGAGACAGGAGAAGGGACTCCATGTACAGAGAATAATATGATCCAAGGCATGGAAGCTGGAATACATATGTCTGAAAGGAGCACAGAGTCTCCTCTGGAAGCACAGAAAGAAATAAAAGCTCAAATTATGAAGAGATCTGAAAGACAAATGAAGGAGTTTAGACTTGCTATTAGGAAAGATGGAGTCAGTGAAGGTATTTGAGAAAATGAATGGCATAGAATCATAGCCTCTAAGGCCCAGAAGAGGCTTTCCTGATAGTCTCATACAACCTGCTCATGTTATACATGAGGAAATTCAGGCTCAAAGAATTTAAAATGACTCACCCAAGGTGACATAACTAGGCAATAGTGGGGCTAGGATGTCAAACCTGTGTCTGTCACCATCCCCCCCCCCCAAACCTATGTACTTTCTTCCACTCTAGCCATGATGAAAACAACATTTAAGGGAGAATATTTTGGCAGCTGTGTGTGAAACAATCTGGAAAGGGGAGAGAATGGAGCTCAGGAAGCCAGCAAGGAATCTATTCCATTAATGCAAATGAAATCAACTCCTACATTCCCCAATAGCCCCAGGATACAAGGAAGGCTGAAGACTGTGTCCCCCCAAAATACATTCTTTCTCTCTTACAGAAGATCCCTAACCTAGTGAGCCACTTTCAAAAATCCCTTAGAGATATTCCTAGCTAAAAGCTCTGTGATTTCCTGTTCCTGTCTTTCAGTGGAATGAGCCAGGGCTGAAGAGCCTGGGCAGCCCACAGTGTCAGACATGTTGGGATTCTGGATGCCTCGTTCAATATATTACATTAGAACTGTCATTCTTCCTGCTTTAACCCTCCCCCCTCCTTTGCTTCTTTACATTTCTCCATTTCTTTTAACTTTATTTTATTGCATCTCATGACCAAAGAGACCTAAACATCATCCACCAAGAAAATATTAATTCCTTTTCTGTTTCATCTAAAAGCTAAGATGACGGATCTCTGTGCCATGCTGCATTATATGGGAATAAAGGAACAAAGGGGTGAAGGACAGTGGCTGCATGGAGTCTTAATAAGATGCAGATCAGCCCAAGAGCATCAGACCATCAAATCCCCGCTCTGCTGCAATTGTACACCTTTAGTCAGGCCCTGAATGGGCTGAGATGGATTCTGGGCTTTATTGAAAGATCATACAGGATGACTGCAAAATCCCATTACTTGTTGATTAAGTATTGATTGCCTCAGTATTAACAAGCCAGCTAATATGAAGTGACCTCTGAGGCCAGTGGTTTGGGGGGAGAGGGGGAAGACAATTTACTAAAACAGGCAGGCAGATGAATAAGAAGGCTAGATTTGCTCTTGGCTTTTAGCTTCGGTTAAAATGTCACACTCGATAGTGCAGATCAATGCCCACTTTATTTCCTCACAGCCATCTTATTACCATCATGAGGCTGCCTCCTTTGATGCTTTCTAATGACCCTCTGAACCGCGTGCTCTGCTTACCCACTGTCTTTGACTAAAGGGGAAGCACTTCCCCTCCTCCTTTCTCCCCCTTGCTGGTGATGAAGTGGCCACAAACTGGACCTTGTGCTCCGGGAATCAGAGCCATGAGACTTCTTGGGTCAGTGGTGCCTTGAGCTGGCCGTGTACTCCTCTTCCATCCTTTGCTTTTCTTTGTGCTTTTTCAATTTCACAGCCACACTCCCAATATTATACTTAAATTATTGGGAGGTGCTAAGGAGAGACCTTCTGTAAACTCCCATCTAATGCTATCAACTGGCTTAAGAGGGACAGTAAAGAAGTCATTGATTTGCTTCCATAAAAAGTGGTATTGGTCCTTTGTTCCAACCATGGGGCCAACTGCCAATAATACTAATCTGTCTCTAGAGAAGGAAGGGGACACATATGTAGATGTGCCCCTCAAGAAAAAGTTCACATGGGGATTACAATTACCCTTTCCCCATAAAATATGAAAAACTAGCATTAGTAAATACTCACTATATATTTTTTTTCAAAATAAGGGTTTCACACTATAGAAGACTCTGCTGATGATTTTCTCCAACTTTCTCCAATTATAAATATTTTATGGGCTGTGCAGAATAGAGATCCTTCCATTTCTTCCTATTGGCCACAGCTTTGTTTTAAACTTTCTGAATCAGGAAGAAAATAAAGATGTGAGTCTAGAGAAATGCTTTCTTCCTGGCAAACACACTCATTTGGTCTCCTAAATAAAAAGGTTTCCAACTAGAGGCTAGAGGGAGGAAGAGAACTCAAAGAGGAAACATCAAAATATATGAGTAGAATTCAAAGTCAATGTCAACCTAAAGCTGAAGAGGACATTAATTTCTTTGGGGCTTAGTCACCTCAAAGGTATGTTTTGTTACTGTCAAATGAATAATTTAATGGCATAGGCCCCACCTAGACTACCCTTAGTACTATGGTTTGAATTCTTTTCTGGCCATCCTTTTGAACTACAGCTCTCCCTTTAAGCTGAATATTACAATGGTTTCTTACAAGGTGTAATGTTATAGAATAATCTAATGTAGAGCTCTAAGTAACCTTAAAGATCATTGAATCCAGTTTCCTTAATTTATGTTGAGGAAATTTAAGTCCAGAGAGGTCAAACAGTTTGCTGGAAGTCACACATCTGGTCTGTGGTCAAATCAGAAGTAGAATCTAAACCTTCTGACTGCCATTCCACAACTGTTTACATGTCATAATGTTGGCTCTATTTTTCCCTTCTGCTTTCAAATTCTTACCTGTGCTTCTCAAATCAGATCCATACTGTGCTCTCATCCCTCAAGGGATCCCTTTCCTCTCCTTTGGATAAACTGGACAAATATCCTTCTCTGGATCAGACCATTCAATTGGTCCTTAATAAGTCAAGGTCATAGCATGTAACTAAAACTTTGGTCTCAGAATATTCTCCCAAAGAGTATCGTTTGCCAGCCATGCTATCCTTTTTAGCAAGTTCTGTTCTCTTTTATGCTCATGCAGCCAATAAAACACCATCTCTTTCATGAAGCCATCTCTAAGGAGGAACCATTTCAAACAAACCTTGTTTCATCTTGGCATTTCTCCCCATGATTATTTCTTTGTCCAATATTAATGAACAAATCCTTGTTTTTAACGTAATGTTGTGCTCACAGTTGAACATCTCACAAGAGCCTAAGAAAAAAGCAATTAGTAAATTCCTAATTACTGTCCTGTTTACACTTTGATTTTTGAGGATTATTGTTTGTTTTGCATAAGATGTTCAGTCTTAGATGAAAGTTTTGGGATCTACCCATAAATGATTCACAGTTTGAATTTCATAAGCTTGTTTGGAGGTCTCCTACAACAGGGAGCAAAATTTTGATGGCAAAAGGACTTAACTAATATTGATGATTATTTGTCTCCAGGCTGCACTCCAGATTTCTACCATCCTGGAGTCTCATATGCTCGATAACTTCCTCCTATAGAATTTCCATTTAGAGAGAGAGCTTAGCCCAGTTGTGTCTCAGTTTTCTCTAGCATGCACTCCTGACATCTTCTAGCATACTATTCCCCACTCCTTCCATTTCAGGTTTCTTTTATGGGTTGTATCCCATTAAAGGAAGTATTGTTTTTCTACTTATATTTGTATTCCTAGTCCTTAGTTTCGTTCTTGTCAAATCATAAGCCCAGTTGAATGAATGAGTTAATATGTATTTGCCATTTAAAATAGGATTGTGAACTCTGACACTTAATTTTCTGATTGTTACTTCTTGATACTGCTTAGTCCATAATGTTATTGCTTACTTAACTCATCAAAAATTATTGAATTTAGAGTTTGAAGGAAACATTGGTCATATCTATCATCCAATTTCCCCATCCCTAGGTCATACAAGATGTAATCAGTACCCACAGGTTCTCTGCTTCCAAATTCAAGGCCTTCTCCACTGTAACACAGGGTTATACACCTGAAGTTGAAAGGACTTGTTGTATGGTTCTGATGTGTCCTGAGATAACTATTTTTTGTACTACTGCCTAATACAAATCTTCTACTCCTATATTCTGGTCTGGGCCTTCATCCTCATAGTTTACATTCAACATTAGAACAAAATGAGATACTCATAGGTTATTAAATGGTTAACTAAAGGAATACTTTTAACCATAGCGGGACAAGACTATTCAAAAAGGATATTCATTGAGGATGCCATGAGTTATCCAGGTTGAGTATTCAGACTCTCCTGTCTTTGATTTTGCCATTGTGGTCTACCATTCCAATAACACAGAGAATACTGAGTGTCTAAATGTCTGTTTATACTCAGGCAACCACAAAGTGAGATCAGTAGTCCAAGCCTTTAGCCCTCCAAGATAATTAAGTTTCAAGATTGGTTTAAATACTTTTTAAGGAAAAACTAGCCCAAAAGTGCTTTGGAATTTCCACCCATTGGCAGATTTTACAAAAACAATGAACAGGCTGCATCCATTCCATCTCTGTACATGAAATATTTTTTTTTTGACTCAACTTCTTTTTCCCCAGATTCATAGTTCCTTTACTGTGAAGTTCTATAGTATTTTGAGTTGGTAATACACAACATTTTGCATTATGTAGTTTTTTTATTGTTTAATATGGATCAAAAGCTTCTTTCAGGCAGGATCTTCTTTTATATTTTTGTTTCCTTCCCTACATAGTATAGTGCTAAAAGAATATTAGAATCAATTAATATTGTTAATTGATTTACTTTCTGCTACACTTCAGATTTAATAAAAGGAGGAGTCCCTAGGTCCAAGAGCTCAGATAACTTGGGTACTAATTCTTTTTCTTTAAAATTCTTCCTTTCTTTCTTAGTAACAACTCTAAGACAGAAGGGCAAGTAGTAGACAGAGTTAAGTCATTTGTCTAGGGTCACACAGCAAGCGTCTGAGGCCATATTTGAACCCAAGTCCTCTTCACTCTAGGTCTGGCACACTATCCAACTGTGCCATCCAGCCGCCTCTAATTCTAATACTTCTAACATAAGAAATAAACCCAACAAGTTGCTAAGTGAAAATGAATAAAGTAAAAAAAAAAGGTTTTTTAAAATGTTTTTTTTTCATGCCATAGAACCACTAAATTTCCTGTAAAGGCACAATAACAGGCCCAGCTTTTCATTTATTTCTCAGGTAGATTGTGATGACTAGGGAATTTTGCCTTAGGGTACTTTGTAATATTGAGCCAATATGGTAATTATCTTTCTGTAGAGCATGAAGCTCATCATTTATCAAAGATTTTTTAAAGGAAACAAAATGTGCTTTCATAAACCTGTAACCCTCAATTTTGGAGGATTTCTCACATTTCTAACTCATTCAATTCATCCATGGAAACTTCACTATGTGAAATAAGCCGAGGTATGATCACAGAGCCTCCTTGCAAGTCTACGGTTCACAAAGCTCAAAGAAATTTATTTACAGGTCAAAGAAACAAATAGAATTCATATCAGAGTTCATGGAAAATAATTCCATCTGTCCATAAGCAAAGATTTGGATAGCTTTAGTCACTTAGAGACATGTTCTGGTTGGTGCTCTTAGGAGTCATTGCCTTCCCAAAGTTCCTCAGTGCATTGTATCTGATGCTACTTTGCATGTCTCAAAGCAGGTGGTGCCCATCACTGTGCTTCTTGTAACTCTCTGCAGCTCCCAAAAGGTGATGCAGGTAATTGCTCCTCCTGATGCTTTCCACAGCAGGCCATGTAGATCATTGGAGCCAGTCATCATTCCCTGGTCTCAGCTTCTCCATCTGTTCTCTAGATATTTGCTGCCTCATAGCTCTTCCATGTTGCTCTGCCTGCATTTCTATGAAGCTTGTAGCAGGTATAATAGCTATCCTTTCTCCCAGGGAAAAGAAAAAAGTTTCTCTCTTGTGAATTCCATAGCAATATAACTAAGGAGGGTTTCCTTGTCATGCCTAGAGTGTCAGACACAAGGGACTCAATTCTGATGCTTCCCCTTTAGGCCATGGTTCTCTCAAGTCTCTCACCTCATATTAAAGGTAGCCTAAGAGTCAGGAAGCCTTCTGACCTTTCATCTGTCTGAAATGGTCTCTCTAATGGACAATGGATTGTGACAGGGTAACCAACTTTTAGCACTGTTTCCAGCATACATAAGCATTCTTGTGCTTAAAAGCTTGACAAAGCACCCTAAATTTTCCCCATTTGACTCTAAAGCCTCTTGAGTCTTTCTAGGGAGCAAATTAGTGAAGCTTATTCAGATTACCCTGGAATGCTTCCCACAACTTCTCATAGAGGGTAGGAGAGGAAACAAGCACTCCCTAGTGCTATATACTGAAGGAATGGAGGAAGAAATCAATTCTCTGAAAATCATGAGATTCAGCATGGTCAAACAAATAAGAATACTCATAAACTCTGCGGTTAGTGAGAGAAACCTATATTTTGTTGTCCAACAATCTTTAAAGACGTTTAGATTTTTAAAAACTCTGATTTCCTATTTTCAACAACTCTCAATTTAGCAAATTCATTTCTTGTCTCTTTGAATGATTTTTTCTCACCTTAAAGGAGAATTTTTATATTCACTATATCTTCTTTAAAGGAGAATGACCCCATTTTTTGCACAGCTATCTAACCTTTATAGTTGGTTCTTTAACCAACAGGTAATTAGCTTCTAGAACTTTTTACCCCAAGAGGTAGCACAGGCCAAAAATATAATTAGGTTCAAAATGGTTTAGAAAAACTCATAAGTGATATACCTGTAGCAGATCATTAAGGGAAATTATAAGTTAAAGAAACATAGAATATAAGATTTTAAGGGACTTTGGAGGTTGCCCAGTCCACCCCCTGCCCAAAATATGAATCTCCCTATAAAATACAGAATAAGTAATTATATAAACTCCTTCCAAAATTCGCTGGTAATGAGAAACTTATATGAAAGACACCCATAACCTTTTGAGGCAGTTATCATGAAAAACAAACATGACAGCTATAAAGACCCTTGGAATACTCTGGAAGAAAGAGAATTGTGGACTGGACAGACAACGTGTATGAGTCAATATGATTTTCTTATGGTCCTACTTTTTTCCTTTAAATTCTTCATTTTAGAGTTCATTCTTAATTCCAATCTAGTCTCCAAAAAAGATGAAAAGCAACTAGCCCCTCTCTTTCAGTTATATGCCTATTGTTTGTAACCTAGTTCCCCTTTAAGGCATTCCCATGCTCTTTAGAAACTGAAAATATTCTTTAGAAGAGTCCAAATGACACAATTAAGGATAACCACTGATGCCTTTCTTCTGTCTCCAGGAAGTCTTTACCTAAATCATTCTATGCAGATAGGTTCTCTTGTATTTATTAATTCCTCAAAAAAGAATGAGACCAGTCTTAGTGAAACATGAGAAGACCACTACCACTATAACACCACCACCACCACCAGTTTCCTTTTGGGTTCCCAATATGAGGGATGGGAAGGAAAAAAGAAAAGAGAGGGGAGAAAGGGAGAATGAGAGAGAGACAGAGACAGAGATAGTGACAATGATAGATAGGTATACAGCTAGATGGCATAGAGGCTGCAATGTCAGACTTTGAGACTGGAAATTTTGGACATGGAGTTCAAATCCTGCTTCATATCATTACTAGTTGTATGACACTGAGAAAATCATTTAACCATTCCATCTGTTTCCACATTTTTAAGTGAAAATGGTAATACCATTTGTCTAGAAAAGTTGTGAATACCAAAGAAGATAACCTATGTAAAGTGCTTTGAAAATTTTAGTGTTATGTAAATGCTAGCTACTTTATACATACATACTTAGATATATAAATAAATAAATGGCTTACATATATAAATATGTGTTCATTGGTGATATATTTGTGTTTGTTGGTCATTCATTTTTCAGTCATTTCTAACACTTTATGACCCTGTTGGGGGTTTTCCTGGCAATGATACTGGAGTGGTTTGCCATTTCCTTATCCAGCTCATTTTAAAGATGAAGAAACTGAGGCAAACAAGGTTAAGTAACTTGCCTAGGGTAAAGTAGCTACTCAGTGTCTGAATCTGGTTTTAAACTCATGAGGATGAACCCAGTTTTCAGAACTGGCACACTATCCACTATGCTAATTATTATCTTATAATTAATGATCTGTTATGTCTATAGCAGATCATTAAGAGAAATATGTGTATGTAAAGTGGGGGACAATAATATTTGTAGAACTGACCTCACTGGGTTGTTGTGAGGCTCAAATGAGATAATTTGGGTAAAGTGCTTGGTTAATTGTAAAATTCTCTTATAAATGCCAATTGTTTTTAGAAATACGGGGAGGGCAGCAGAGTTGTATTCTGTGGTCTAAGGGGTGGCCATGCAGGCTGATGGAATGATCTAAAAAGTGAAAGGGGATGAGAAAGGATGAGGCTGAGGTCTATAACACACCTCTGGCTATACACAAGGGTTTTAATGAATCAGAGTTCAAATCTGGAATGGCGGGTTTGTATACAAGTTTTTGCACAGCATTCCCAAGAAGAAATAATACACTTGTTATGCATTGCAGTCTGTGCTCAAAATGCTATTTCAGCATTCCGGGTATTAAAAAAAAGAACCTTATGTGGTCTTGTGGTGAACGACTGTGAAGGATTATTTAAAGTAAACTGTAGGGAAATATAAAACAAACCCAGCTAATTTATCACAACAGTGAAGATGCATAAATAAGATGTTTATGAATAACAAGGACAGCTTACCTATTATTTCAAAAAATTCTCATTTTCCCTGGTAAAATCCTGGATCTTCTTTAAAGGAGAATGACCCCAATTTTTGCACAGCTCCACACTCTCTCTGCTCAGGCTGCTCAGCCACATGTGTTATTGTGAATGCTGGATTCCGAAGACTCTAGAAATACTTTAATTACATGATGAACTTTTGGGTAGCTTGGACTGGAATTACAATCCCACTTTATCCCCTCCCAGTGAAGAATCACATTGCTGTAGCCCTGGGTTGTTTCTTGATTCCAGAGGGGTGTGGGGGAAAAGGGTTATCAACCAGTTTTTCCTAAAAGAAAAACATGGCAGATGACGGAGAAAGCAAGATATTTAGGAAGTATGTATCATGATCCTTTGGTTAACATAATAATTGCAGAATATCATCATATATTCAAAGAGTGGATTCCTACAAGGCAAAGCAGGGTCAAAGGCCAATAAGGATCTGTAATTTCCTCTGAGGAAAAGGAACCATAAGACTCTATCCTTGAGTTTTCTTTCCCTCCGGGGTCTGACACCAATATCTTGACCCAGCTGACCATAATTTTTTGGTTTTCCTATCGAACTCCTAATCCAAAAGCCTGGTAGCATCAAAACTCCAGTGACCAATAAATGAAGAAGTCATTGAGTGTTTTCAATGGAAACAAAGCAAAATTTATCCATTCTTCAGGTCTAGAGCTGGTTATTAGTATATAAAAGGAGATGGGGAAGCTGGAGCAGTAGAAGCAAATCAAAGAGTCTATAAAAGAGCAAGGAGTAAACCTCAACGAGCATCACTTCTTAAAGTGATATACTGAAGCCTTTCCTTTCCATGTGTTTTCACATGCAGTCTACTTAGCATGTCAGAGAACTCGGAGATGGTTCAAATATCATGCTTGAAAACAATGGCAAAAGACAACTGAATGCAGTAATCTTTCTAGTGTAGATAAAGGAGAGCTCTAATCATCCAGAGCAGTTCAAGAATGCAGATATGCCTTAGACAAATCTACCTGAAAGGCATGGATGTTTCTTGGAGCCATCCAGGGAAATGCACGCTTTTTGGTAACCATCTCCTCTCCCATACGCACACCCTTAAAAACTCCCCAGTTGCCTGGTGTGAGGGTTTACTTTTCCTACTTTAATCAGATTGCCTGACTCTCTCTCTCTCTCTCTCTCTATATATATATATATATATATATCTCATGGTGGCATGTAGAGCATCGTATATATATATATATATATATATATATATATATATATATACGATGCTCTACATGCCACCATGAGATATCCCTAGTTTCTTTCAAGCAGGTAGAGACATAGTGTTAACCTTTTACATCGTCTGGATGAGCCAACACAGCTCTACCTCCTTTAAGTTGGGCCAACAATGACAGGGAATAGGAAGTGACAGTCTACAAGATTGCAGTTAAATACAACCATTGTTCACCTTCTGTTGTAAAGGTCACAGGAATGAAACCCCTCTCCCTCCCCCTAACACATCCATTAAAAATCTCCATTGGCGTATGAGAGGGAACCTTCAGTTAAGAGGCTGCACGTGAAAACTCATAGAAAGGAAAGGCTTCAATATATCACTTCAAGAAGTGATGCTCTTTGAGGTTTACACCACTGCTCTTTTACAAAATCTTTGATTTGCTTTTGATATGCATTTTCACCCTTTCAAATGCAGCCCCATCTCCGTACATATCACATTTTTAATAAGAGAGAAAACAAGCAGGTGTTGATGTGTGGTATATAACTGCAATAATTCCAACTGCATTTGTCTAATGGGTATGAATATCACTTTTCAACAACATATACACCAAGGAATAATGAAAAATAAGGCTGAAACCCATGCCTGGATTGGAAACCTAGATAAGATACATTGAAGTGGGACCTTCCATTTATTATAGTAGAGTGCTGAAAAGTAACAACATTTGGAAGTGACTGAGCAGACACTGAGGTGAATCAAGCAGACACTATTAATAACCTGGATATTACTTAATAACCCATGCTTTCCCTTTGAAGACATCTTCTGTTATGAATCATTTACCCCCAAAAAACATCACTGATGTGCATTTCTGGCACTAGAATCAAGACCTACAAAAATGATGCATTACCTGGGGTACAAATCACAACTTTTAAATCAGAAAACATGCACTAAAAATGTCTTCAACTCGTACTCTCTTACAGTATTTATGGTAAAGGGTGGCACTGTTTGAATGCACAAAGGACCTGTGGTTTTTGTCAGTGTGGGGACTTCCCTGAGTGGAAATTCTCTCCACTAAGGCAGATTGTAACCCCTCTGTGATTTAGGAGCTGGGTCCTAGGGAGTGTCTAGTGATTTGGCCAGGCTTCTAGAGTTAATAAGTGTCAGAATCAGGATTTGAACCTTTGACTTACTTATTCTAAGCTCAACATATTTATTATTATATCAGACTCTTCTAATGTCTTCTGTTTTAAGTCATTTATTAGGAAAACTAAATCTTGCCCTATTAACTAACCAATATGGCTTTAATATAGTTAGGCCAGATGGTTCTTCAATTTTGCATTATTCTGATCCTTTATCATTGAAGAGACATAACAGGGATTTTTAACCTTTTTGGTGTCGTGGACTTGATGAATCCACTTCCCAAAAATTTTTAAAATTCATCAAAAGAAATATACAGAGTTACAAAGGAAATCAATTATATCAATAAGGTTACAAAAATAGAAGAAAAATAAAGCAAATTTATATATGCCAAGTAAAGAACCTCTGTACAGAACAAAATAGTTATAATCAACAATTTTGAGTGTGAGTTATTGCACTGGGCAGAAATAAAAGGGTTTTAAGATATTACCCCTATGCATTAGGAACTTACAGCATAGGGGAAAAGACAGTAGATGTGCAAGAAAAAAGGAGCAATACCAAGTAGAATCTGCCCATCACCGGATGACTGGCATTGATAGTTACTATGGGTGTCAGAACTGGAACCCATTGCTAGAATGACCTATTCTGCAATGTCCCACCTTACCCATGAAACCTTCCCTGATCATTCAAGTCCAGATTGGCCCTGAGCCCCTCTGACATCGCCAGCCTCAAAGCACAATGAGAACTAAAGAATTCATCCACTTATTTGGGGTGGGTTAGTTTTATTTCCTCAACTAACTCAGCAAATTCTTAAGTACCAGGATGGTTTTCTTACAGTCTTTTTTTTGGGTGGGGGATTCCCTACAGAACCTATAAGTGTCCTAAATACAATAAGAACTTAGCAAATATTTTTAAGTGAATTAATCCCCAGCAGCATTAGCTTCTTAACTCTGAATAGTTTGGGGTTAAATAACTTGGGAGAGATTTTTTTTTAAACCCTTACCTTTTACCTTAGAATCAATACTAAGTATTGGTTCCAAGGAAGAAGAGCTGTAGTGCTAAACAATTGAGGTTAAGTGACTTTCCCAGAGTCACACAACTAGGAAGTTTCTGAGGCCAGATTTGAACCCAGAACTTCCCATTTCCTGGCCCCTCTCTCTATCCATTGATCCACCCAGCTTCCCTGTGAGATTTCAATAATCATCTTTAAACTGCCCAAAATAAGAGCAGTTAACCCAAGGTCACAAAATCAGCATGACAGAGCCAAGACAAACTCAGATAAGCTTAACTTTCCCTTTAATTAATGTTCTTTCCATTTTATCATACTGTCCCACAGTTCCCTTTTGTTCATATAGCCAGACTAGCCTCATAGGCATGATCCCAGATAAAAAAAAATTGCTACCTATGTTATTCTCACCAAGCCACTTAACTTCTGCCTGCCTCAGTTTCTTGAAATGTGAACTGTGAATAATAATATCATCTACCTTCCAAAGTGGTATCAAATGAAAAAACATTTGTGCAAATCTTAGCACAGTATCTTGTGTATAGTATATGTATAAATTTAATAAAGTTGTATTTACCCTAGTGGCTACCCATGAGACACAAACAGGTAGAAGTTTAGGAGCTTCGTCTGGTGGCTTTTTCTTCTATGCAGGTGGAAGTCCAAAGATCACCCTAACAAGACATTACCAATAATTTACCACAACGTTAAAACATCATCAGTCCAGACAGACACAGCAAGTGAGATAATTATAGTTCATCTAACCCAATCAGTGCCCTAACCTGGGTAATATAACTATTCAATATTTATTGAAAGCCTCTATGCATATAATGCTATGATTCCTGCTCCAGAAAACCAGGCATGCCTGATCCTTTCCTTCACAAAGCTTACAATCAAATGGAATCAAAGAGGAAAGAAATGGTAAAGAAATGGAACCCAGCTAAGAAGTAACAAGTTTATGTGATTAAGTTGCAGGGTGAATAGTGAAGATAAAGTATGTACAGTGAAGCTTGCAGAGCAGATGGTTCCCTGTAATGTTGGATTAACCATTCAGTGTTGGGGCAGGAGGGACACAGTCTATGGAAAGGAGTATAAGTGTAAAGGACAATGAACGTATATAGGCATCCCTGAAAATTTGGTTGCTACATTGGTGGGATCTTTCTCATACTCAAATAACTCAGTATCAAGCATAGTGTTTTCTCCACTTAAGGAGAACTGCATGATGCTGCTCTGTTTGCTCTGTGGCCCTCCAAACCAGTCTATTTGAGTATTATTGAATATCTCCATTATGAGATCAAGCTTCTATGAGCTCATTTATTTTAATCAGATTAAAGGCCTTAGTAGTAAGAGAAGGCATTCATATTTAAGCTTCAGTAGACAATTAGTTAAAAAAATTAAAGAAACAGGTCCCACAGAAAACAATTAAGAACATCTGAGACTTTCTCTGTCTACCCTCAAATGTCAAAATGTCTTAATGGGTTATTATGAATCATGCTTATTAAAGAAGTCATTTGACAATTTAAGATACCTCCACAAAAAGGATAGAAACCTCTATTAAGAACAGCCATGTGAAAAAGCAAAAGGAATTAGCTTCAAATAACCATACAGATAATGTCAGAATAAATGTCCCATTGCAACAAAAACATGGACTATCAATCATATAGATGAATGGTATGAATTTGATGCCTCATCAAGGGCTGTCAAATTCATCTCTCTTCTTTTACAGATGAGGAACCGAGTCTCAAAAATAAGTGACTTGTCTAAGGTCACAAGGAAGTACACATCACAGATGTAATTTCTACCCAGATCCTCTGACTTGCTCATTCTATGGTAAGACATGGATTGTGGAGGAGTTTTGATCTGTATTATCCTCTCACTAAAAGGAAATGACAAATCCTTGAAGTATTAAAGTTCATCTCTATGATGAAAAAAGCAATCATTTTCATCCTTTCCCACCCCTTCCCCAGAGGAGTTTTTAGTTTAAAATAGGCAACCCTGAAGAGGACAGATACAAGAACACAGACACTACTAAGGAAAAAAAAATCTGTCCATGGATTAAGCAATAAATGAATGAAAAGAGATTCATATTTAGGTTTCTGGTGAAAAGAGACCAGCAGATTCAGACCAGGAAGAGGCAATGTTTGTCAATGTGGTCATGGCTCCCTAATGTACCATACAGAGCTTTAATGTATCTCCCTAACTAGAAGGAAGTAAGCTTAGGTGGAGTCAGCAGGAACAGGACAGCAGGAATTCAAGCAGTCTCAAAAATGAGTAAAACTATGTTCTGACTGTCCATTCATTATCTCTCAAAGAAGGAACAGCATGGACAATTCTGAGGCAGGAGAGGAATGCAGTTAGGATTCCCATACAAAGGGAACAACAGAAAGTCAATATTTTTCAATTCTAGATTCATTTATTTAAAAAAAAAAACTGTTACATGTAAAATACTATTCTAGACCCTCAGGATGAAAAGAAAATAAAAACAGACTCTGCATTTGGGAACTTCCATTCTACTGGGGAAATAAAATGTTTACATAGATAAGTAAACAGAAGATAATCAGAGGAACAGAGATACAACTAGGGCAGGGGGAGGTATGGATTTTTCCTATAGAACCAAAATTTAGGGAGCACTTAGCACCACTCAGGGGATCTGCTTCCTTCCCCCTTGTCCCTCATTCCATCTCTCTCAAAAACATCTCCCCCTGAAAGGCAGACTTTCGGTAATGTTTGGAATGTGAATCCTTTCCCATCCAATCTCATCCCAGATGAGCTCTCCCGCTCCATCTCACCTTGCTCCAGGCACAGAAATTGCTAGCCAAGATTCCTTTGAAGAGGGCAAGAGCACTAATAATTAGGAGGATAAATAATGACTAATGCATGAGCTCTGGGGGAAAGCACTGGCCCTCTGTAGAGGGTCACACACAAAGGGACATCTACATTAGAGATTTGCTTGTCTTGTCTTTAATTTGCCTTGCTCTTTGGCCATCCAAATGCTATCCATCCTTAAAGACCTATCTCCAATTCCACTTTATCTGTAAAGCTTAAAGCTTTCTGTTCCCCTCCAGACTAAATTATTTTGCCCTTCCTTTGAACTCTGAGAACAATAATCATCTCTGCTCTTCGTCAATGTATAAAGCTTTTTTAATAAAATTTCTCCCACATTTGTCTTGCCTACCCAACCAAAGTATAAGTGTCTTGAGGGCAAGGATTCTGTTTTTGCTTCTGATACTTCTCTATATTCTTCAAGGTATCCAGCACACATCACAGGTGTTCTATACCAGCCAGATGACTTGACTTTTAGTTGATTAATAAATGGCAAAAGGATTTTAAGGCATATTCCTTGGAAGGACCAGAATTTAAACTTTTATCCCTGGATTGAATGTGAAAAATATAAGCACTTGAACAAACACAGAGAATCAGAGACCCCAAAGTTAGCTGGAGCACAGAAGTGTGGTACCTCAACTTCACCAACAGACTAGGAGGCAGTAAGGCCAAATTCTCACAATCAACCTTTTTTCTCTATGTAACTTACCTGGGAGAAAATCCCCCAATTATATGGAGAGTAATTAAACTGTGTGAACTGCTCTTATAATCTGGCAATTTCCATTTGCTTTACTCTTAGCACTGAGTAAATCGGTGTATTTGGCCTAATCCTTTCCACAAACTTCTCTCCCCACCTATCCTTTGGCTAGACCCATCTCCCTGGCATGCAGTGGATGGTTAACTCAAGTTCTCCAAGCCCAGCCAAAAGTTTACTTAGTAGAAATCCTCTACTATTCCATCTCCATTATACAGAGAGCTGAAATTCTAACTTCAGAACCCAAATCTATCCTGAACTCAGACCACATCTTTTTTATTCCTTTCCTAAGCAACTATAATGGGGGTGAGGTGGCTTGGGGTGCAATGAAGGAGATATTAAAAAAACACAACCTAATTGTGAGAAAATCAACACAATGAAAAGGAATAGGAGGCATTCATGGTAGCGAGGTAGGAATACTATACTTGGAGTCATAAAATGAGATTGAATCTCAACTTTTCTGCTTACGACCTATATTACTTTAGGTAAAACATTTCACATACTTGGGACTTTGTTTCCTCATTCATAAAAAGGAAGGTCTTTCCAGATTTATATCCCACTCTCTCATCTGAGAGGTTTTATCAATCATATCAATGAAAAATTGATATGATATGATATGCTTAGTATTTTACTTCTCAAGGAATTGGGGCAAAAGAAATTAAAAATATTCAAAGGGCAGGGGACAGAACTCAAATTTTAATGCTCTGGTTTAATATTCTTTTTGTTGATTAACTCATGTACAGACAGATGATTGATATCTGTCATATTACAATTGTGTTGTTTCCTTTTGTGTACCTGCTTCCTTTGCCCCTAAACAACAGTTAAATCTGTCTCTATTTCCCAATTTGGGATGTAGAGACGATGCCTTGCTTTGTCTCTTTGGCTCTCAAAGGGCAAAGAGAAAAGTAGTACTCAAACACCTATGACAAGCCCAGTAGATCCTTATATATTTTCCTATGATCTCTAGTCTGTGTGATTCCTACCTAGTACATAAGGTCTCAGCTGTTTATGTAATGGAAAGCAGAAGGATGGGAGTTGCTTCCATTTCATCCAATATAAGCACTACTGACAATATTAACCTAACTCTTGGCTGCCACATTGGGAATTGGAGATACATAATCTTCTATGTGCCAGAGAAAGAGAGAGGGTAGAGTTCAACATGGAAAGCTTTTGACTAAGAAAAACAAAAACAAAAACACCTAATATTGAGTTCCATTTGTATTAGAGGTAAAACAGACAATGGGATGTTTCCATCACCCTACAATGAAGAATGCTAAGACAACCACAGTGTTGATAGGATTTGCTCTTCTGATACTACATCAGAAAACAGTCCTGGCTTACCTTCTGTCTTCGTTCTTTATTGGTTTCAATTGAATAATTGCATATACACAGTCAGACTTAAGAAGACTTTAGGCCTTCAACATCTCTTGTATCCCATAGAACCTAGGTCAGGTCTAAAGGTATTAGCTTTTCAATGGATATTTGTTAACTAAATTCTCTCCATAGAGGAATATTATTGTTTTCAACAGAATAATGGACTGGAGGAATTCCCTGTGAACTGGAATGACCTCCAGGAATTTATGCAGAGGGAAAGGAGCAGAACCAGAAGAACATTATACACAGAGATTGATACACTGTGGCACAATCAAATGTAATGGACTTCTCTATTAGTAGCAATGCAGTGATCCTGAACAACCGGGAGGGATTTATGAGAAAGAACACTATCCACATTCAGAGGAAAAACTGTGGGAGTAGAAACACAGAAGAAAAACAACTGCTTGAATACATGGGTCGAGGGGGTATGATTTGGGATATAGACCCTAAATGACCATCCTAGTGCAAACATCAACAACATGGAAATAGACTTTGATCAAGGACACATGTAAAACCCAGTGGAATTGAGCATTGGCTAAAGGAGGAGTTGGGGGGAGGGGAGGGAAAGAATGTGATTCTTGTAACCAAGGACAAATATTCTAAATTGACTAATTAAATAAAATTTTCAAAAAAATATTCTCTCCATAGAAGAAGCTATTGACTTCAATGTCTCCCCAAAAATGATTGAATGATGTGCTGCATGTAATGTGGGCAAACAGTGGTCAGTAAGGGACAGTAATAGGAATGGGACCCTTGTACTCTGAAATCTTACATTTCTCACTAATTAACACTAGTTAAACAACTGCAAAACCTATGGTTTCAGCATTAGTCAAGCATAAATTTGT
Source organism: Monodelphis domestica (assembly GCF_027887165.1). NCBI lineage: Eukaryota > Metazoa > Chordata > Mammalia > Didelphimorphia > Didelphidae > Monodelphis > Monodelphis domestica. The sequence goes on from NC_077227.1 coordinate 643,719,227, forward strand.
AAATTGTTCAATTATCCACTCTGTGTGCTAGATCTGTAACACTCTATACTAGGTATCAGCTTTCTGTTGTAAGAAGACATTAATTACCTATAGTGGTCTTCCAATGTACCAGACCTCCCAACCCCCATGTTCCCACTCTAGAAGGGCAGCAAGACCTCTCCTGCCTTAACAAATGATGACAGGGTGGAGAATGGAGAAACATGGAACCGATGTGTGCTCCTCATTCCTTAAGGCAACAAACCTCAAAATAGACCACCACCTGAGTTTGGAAAGGGAGATGCTAATCTACCAGACCCCAATAAATATGCCAACCCTGACCCTCAGGGTGTGGAAGTTGCCATTCCTTGGTGGAAACTGTCACTGTACAACAGAAGCTGCCACTTTACAGTGAAAACTCCAGTCTTCAGAGGAAGTTGCCACCCTATAGCAGAACCTATCAGGTCCAAATAGGCAACTCTACTAGCCCCTGGTCTTTTGGATCAGCCCTAGGACTACACGATTAGTTATTCCACCAGCTATTAGGCTACTGTACCACCACAAACTACCTCTACATTAAATAAAATTCTTTTCTTACTTCTTGATTGAACAGAGTTTGAGTCTCTCATTCTTGGGGTGAGACCATGCTATAGACTTGGGTGTGTTTCTCCCACATCACAAGAAGAGTCTCTCTTTGTCTCTAGTCTGTCTTGTCTCTGTCCGTCTCTGTATTTCTCTCTGTCTCTGTCTCTCTATCTATTTCTCTATCTCTCTTCCCCCTCTCACTGTACAAAGACATTCTTTTCCCTATGATCTTTTTCCTATTTATCATGATTCTAACTCTACCTAATGCCCCTTATACTCTCTTTTTTCACCTCTCCTTCTCTAACATATCCTATTTTCCCCTATTCTTTTATTTGGGTTTAGCTTCCTGCATATGGTATAACCTCAGTAGTACCTTGTTTTTCCTTGCATTCTCAGTTTCTACTCTAATAAGGCAGATTAGTGTAGTAGACAGGGCACAGAACTTGCAATCAGGAAAATCTTATTCAAAACCTACTTTAAACATTTATTAGATGTAGGATCCTAGGCAAATCATTCAATTTCCCCATATCTCCCTTTCTTTATTTATTAAATGGCCATTGGGGATGGGAGGGCATTGAACCTGAGAGCCCCAAATGTCCTTTCCCTATCTAAATCTTTGATCTTCAGAAAATAATTGGAGCATTTAGAAAAGAGAAAAGATCTTTTCTTTCTGTATCTATTCTCTCTTGTTGGTCTCATCATTTTTCATGGATTTAATTGGTATCACTTTGCATATAACTTCTTGTTCAATCATTTTTTTATTGTGATTAATTCTTTGTAACTCTATTTGGGGTTTTTCTGGCAAAGAAACTGGCATAGTTTTCCATTTTCTTCTCCAACTCATTTTACAGAGAAAGAAACTGAGGGAAAGGGGGTTGATTGACTTGGCTGGGGTCACAAAGCTAGTGCCTGTGACTGTATTTGAACTCAGGAAGTTGTCTTCCTGACTCCATGCCTGGAACTCTTGCCATTTAGCTGCCCTAAGCAGACAACTACTAGATCCGCCTTAATGTCTCCACCTGAGTTCAACTCCCTATTGGATTATTTCCAATGAAATGTATTATGGAAAAATTCATCATTCAAATAATGGAGTTTATCTTTCCCCCTAACCATAGTCTTCTACCAAATGTCACTATTTCAATTGAAGGATCAAAGCATCATCAAGCTAGACTACATAGGCTAACTCTCTCAAATTGCAGGTGATGAAATTAATTCCAGAGAACTGAAATAACTTGCTAAAGGTCCCACAGGTATTAAGTGGAAAAAGTAGGATTCAAACTCAGGATCTATGACACATAATTCCGAGCTGCTAAGTAATTATTTTTTGTTCTTGTATACATTGTTCTTGTATACATATACCTGCCAAATAATGTTTCTTAAGCTCCAATTTGATTGTCATTTATTTCCCTTGCTTAAAATCTCTGTGGTTTCCTCTTGCTGCCTCTGGAGAAACAGCATGCATTTATCAACCTGCCATTAAGAGCTCCTAATAATCTGGCTCCAGGCTACATTTCCAGGCTTATTTCATATGAACACTTATGCATTTTATATTTCAGCCATACCAACCTTCCTTCTGTTCCCCAAATTCAGTATTTCATCCTCTGCCTTTTGACTTCTGCACAAACTCTGCAAAGTTTTAGTTCTTCTGCCTGGAATGCACTCACTCCTTTCCCTGACATCTTCAAATTTCCAACTTACTTCCAGATTCACTCCATATATGACAAAGGAAGACATTATGCATTTCCCTGATTGTTTGGGCTCTCTCCCACCTTAAATTATCAATACACTTTCTTGTTTAAATATGTTCCCCCAAACTACTATAAGTTTCTTGAGGGTAGGGGCTATTTTTCATCTTGTCTTTATATCCTCAGGAGGTTAACATAGTACCATATTCTAGGTCATAATGGTCATTACACTGGATTTATTCTATTGCCTATATGATGATTTTTACTGTGTATGTCTGCAATGGCCTGGCACCCCATATAAATATTTTCTGGAGCCCAAGCATTGAACACCTTTTCCCTATAAGTTTCATAAAAGCCATGGTATCCCAATACAGATACATCTGTTTTTACATATATCAGACCCGTTTGGAGAAGATAGAAAAATGAGCAAAGCAAGGACCTAGAGATAAGAACCTAAACCAATCTTTCATCCTTGTTTTGAAACCATAAAAAGAAGGAAAAGAAGATTTTTGAATACAAAGAAAAACAGAGGGGATTTTTTTTTTACTTTGTGACAAGATGAATTCAATTGTTTAAGATTTGAAATGAGAGAAATGGGAGGAAATAGTTGAAATCAAAATCTATAATTCTAAATATCTAAAATAATGAAGAAAAATTATTTATAGATTGGCCAAAGGGAAAAGTTTCATTTTCACAGCCAACAAGCCCTAAAAGATCAAAATAATAACAGGATAGAGAAAGCACTTCCATTTTAAATTTGAATTTAGAATCAGGTTACCATAGAGGAGAGAGCCTGAATTGGCAAATCTTGTCTCACTCCCCCATACTCCAGCTTCACATTCTCAAAGAGAAATTGGATGTTTCAGAAACAAAATCAGGCCCTGACCTGAAGTTCATTTTTCTTATTATTATTATTTTAATTAAAACAAATTTCAACCTAATGTTTCTATTTGAAAAAACTCACTGAAAATAATAATGCAAAATTTCCACTCTCAACTTGTACTTAATCATTCCAAAAGATGTTAGGTGACATCTTCCCATATCCAAAGGACTCCTAAAGGGAGAGGGGGTAAAGAAGAGGATGGGGATTTCTTGTTTAAACTTTATCTGCCCTTTTTCTTTTTGACTATGCCTTTTATTAGCGTTGTAGACAGTCTATGCCTCTTTTAATTTCAACATACTGACTTTAAGTAGACAACAGAGATGGTTACTAGTCTTGGACCCTAGCCCCTAAGTATTAAAATTATTTGCTGCCAGAGGCAATTTGGATAGCCTGTTTTTAATTTCTTTCCCTCAAATTTTTGCTTTTGTTCAAATGAGCTTTCACACTAAAAAGTACAGTAAAGTCCAGCAATAAATAGATTATTGTCTTGCTTCCACTGATATTGGAAGTTCCTAGAGACGTAGAGACTTCTTTTTAAGTACACACCTAATGGATACCTTGAATGACCTAAATCCAGTGCTGACAAGCACAAATTCAGGAGCCCATGGCTAAAGAGAAATTAAAATGAATATGATGAGAATTCAAAAGGGATTCTAATGAGATGTCATCTTTTCTTACTATTTCATTTTCTTTCTGCTATTTGAAAGAAATGCATACACAAATGAACAGAAACATCTAAAAAACCACTCTTACCTTAAGGATAAATTAGGAGGTGATTATTCACACTACAGAAGTATTCTTCACTTCACAAAGGGATTCACACCAGGTTCCATTAACTCTTTCCTTGTGTAATTATCAGAAGCCCTAATAGCAATAGCACCATGGAGACAGCACAATGCCTTGCACATAGTAGGTGTCAGATAATGGGGGAATGAATTGGCTCTGAATTCATGTGTGGATGCCATTATGTATCTGTTTATAGATTCTTACCTATTTGACAGACAAGTTAATGTAAGATAGGAAATAGAGGAAAATCAGGCATAGGCACAAAAATAAGTTTTCAGGACCCACTTGCTATCAAGAGAACTGAAGCTAGAGTTGAGTACCACATCACATTGTCATAATGATTAAACATGAAGTGCTTTTCCAAACTTAAGATGCTCTGTAAATGTAAATTATTATTATTTTTTATTATATAGAAAAAGCTTTATTTTCCTGTTTGATTAAATACTGATAGAAACTTGTCTCAGATGAGTCACTATCCCTATCCTGCTATTCCTAAATATTTCATATTCTTTGAAGGATTTGCCCAGATAAATAAAATAATTACTGTTCATAGTCAAACACAAGTATTCAGATGTACATTCCTGTTTATGAGATAATTGAATAAACTGTCAGTACAATTCCAGCTGCAAAGAGATTGTCAAGGATCATGTGTTCTGTATCTGGTGTCCACATGATTTGGATTTCTTCTGCTAGATCTCTGTATTTGAAAGGTTTTCATTGCCTTTATTTTTGAGTATGTCTCCCATATGGCAATAGCTACTAAAAACATTCTGAAGTTTTTGCAGATCAATGTTATGTCCAGGTTATAATGGACAATAGTTCAATCTTTAATAAAGATTTCATTCCAGCATAGTTTATTGGCTCAGTTCTCAAGGTCATTTTGAAGATTGTATACATAGTATGTTGGTTTGCTCCCAACAAGTCCATGAAATACACCAAGCTTCTGATGTGGACTATTATTATCAACTCTAAAATCTTATGGTTTTTTTCAAGATAGGATCTCATTTATAGAAAATCAAGTTACATACAATTTTTGGGCAAAAATCTATTGAATAATGTAAGGTTCACCACTGTAACCAAAGTCAAATGTCTGTGTTCTCTTAGCTGTGTAGGACAAGGATGGCAAGAAGGATGGGAGAGAATTGGAAATGGGGGATAGGGCTCATCTGAACTAATGAGGTCAAAATTTAAACTTCAGTACTTCATTCTTTCTGGAACTTTGACAAATGATTTTGGAAAATTGGATTGAATTGATCCATAGACTCATTTCTTCCTATCATGGACCAACCTCCAGCAATAGCCCCCTGAATGAATAATTTTTAATCTCTAGAATTGAATTTAAAATGGTATTGTCGAGGGGGCAGCTGGGTAGCTCAGTGGATTGAGAGCCAGACCTAGAGATGTGAGGTCCTAGGTTCAAATCTAGCCTCAGCCACTTCCTAGCTGTGTGACCCTGGGCAAGTCACTTGACCCCCATTGCCTAGCCCTTACCACTCTTCTGCCTTGGAGTCATGACTCCAAGACAGAAGGTAAGGGTTTAAAATAATAAATAAAATGATATTGTCAAAACCCAAAAAATATTGTTCCATCATGATGAAAAGCCATTACATAGGGATAATATGTATTCTCCTCTCATATATACAGGTAACTGAGAACATATATATATATATATATATATTTACATGAATTATATACATGAACTATATGTATGTTTATGTATATATGTATATATATGAACATCATTACCATTAAAATTTATTTACAAGGGTCCTATAAGATGCACAAACACTATGCTAGCTAATCAGGAATCCGACATAAAAAAATGGGCTTTGTTTCATAAAGCTTTCAATCTAATGAGGAATGGAGAATATTACTATACATGTTTATCTAAATGAATATGTATAAGTATATAATATTTAGGCATAGCTATATATGTGTATATATAAACATATACAATCTTCAACATTCCATAATTAAACTTTCCCAACTTCAAGCATTTGTGTGATTTTATTAACCACATTTTCACTTTTGACTGGCAAAAGGGTGTATTCAGGGCTATAGGAGGCAAGATGTGCACAAGTTTATGGAGCAGCTGGTACCATAATAGGAACTTCACTGGTCTTGTTCACCCAACCATTGTAAAGAACTCTTTATTTATTCATTGCATATTTTCATTGTTTGTCTTTAAAAATCATTTTTTTATTTTTTTGCAGTCATAGCTCCGAAGCAAAATTACCCTGTGACTACTCCCAAGGTAGTTTAGCAATTGAATGGAAGAGGCAAGATCCCTCTATACTAAATACTAATGGAATGGTTCTTTTCTTCCTCACCAGGTATTTAGGCAGGTACAGGAAGACAGGTACAGACTTCCAAGGAGGGAAAAGTAGGGTACCTATCTTTACAGGGAAACCAGGAGGGGAAAGAGACATTTCCTAAGGTTTGTTTTTCTCTCTAACTTGCCTTCTCATGCTCAGATGTCTCTATTCCATATGTCAGGGATATCTGGGTAGGTGAATCAGTCACATAGACATACCAGCATTCATACTTTTCTCCATGCAATTCTTTATGACAAAACATGAATGCTGAAAATTTGTTCTTTTCCTAACATAGTTACCATAAAATATCTCATAAATTTTAGTACACAAAATAAAACTGGTAACATGTAAAACATCTTTTTTTTGATATAGTGAAGCAAATTGTAGAGAAAAATTACAGTTTTGGGTGATCATGAGAACATAGTCCTGTATTTCCCATTGATTTAATGTATCAACTTACCTATTTTTTACTCTTGTGTCATTTTCTAGGAAAATTATCTCTGTGAAAGATTAGTATTGACTATATGTGTGTATGTGTATATGTACACACATATATGTGTCTATATATTTTATACTATATATTACATATACTAAATACATATGATATATGTTATATGTATATATATATATATATAAATAAGTATATGTATATGCCATGGTGTTAAATATACATATAACAATATATGTAATGCATTATGTGGCAAGTGCGGTATCAAATTTAAATAGGGAACATCACTCTGTATATAAGTATCCCTGTGGGCCTCATGTTCTAATTTTTGAAACATAATGTTATTCATTTATTATTGCATTTTTTAAATTTTGTTATATATTTCTTGGTTACATTTTAATCTGCTTTACATTTACATTTACATTTGGAGGTTTTGGAGGTATTGTGTTTGTCATCCTTGGTTTAGACCATAAACCAAATATTAGTGTTTCAAAGAAATAGTGACCACAGTGAATTGGACATAGGAGTATTGGAATCAGGAAAAATTTAATAGAAGGAGAAGTCCTTAAAGTCAGACCTCGATAAGCATCAAGGAATGAGAATGACAACATCAGCACTTGTCAAGGCATACAGGACATCTTGGAGGGATGAATTTCATGCTATCATTTCTTTAGCTGAACTTCTTTCCTCAAAAGAATGATACCCAGAGCCATAATCATTGATAGAAGGAAATAGGACTCCTTAAAAGGATTAGTAAGCTTCCATTTGTCCAGAATACAAGGATTTCTGTCAGATTCTTCTCCCTGCCCCTATGATTTTGGATCATCACCCTGCCTTTTGAGGTTGTTGAAAGAATATTATTTGGTCTCTTGCAATGTCCAGTGTGATCCGTAGTGAGAGATCTTCTTCAACAGCCTAGGAAATAGGAGGAAAGTCGCTCCTGAAGGTATGGCAGAGAGAGCCTTGAGACAAGTTTGTTTTCCCAAACCATTTGGACAAGAAATAGGAAACAGCCTCAAGGTAGAGTGATTTCACAACATGGTTGTATTTGTAGGAGAATAATTGCAAATACATTATACTAAATATTCTGCTGTCCCACACTGGAAGAGATAGATATTTTCCTAATGAATGTTGGATCTTGATTTATTCCATAAATAATCACCCTTCCTCAAAAGGGGTCAGTTAGGACAAGGCAATGAAATAAGATTTTCAAATTATTATTACTATTTTTTAAATTTTCTACTTCTTGTGTCCACGTGAATGGAATAAACTGTAAATTAGGTGTTATAGCACTATGGTTTGGTAAGATGCTGCAATGGCTTAGAATTGTAGTTCTAGTTTGTTATGAGATAATAGCAGCTTTGCCTTGTTGTGACAGTTGCAATAAAATAAAGTTGCTACAATATAAAATGTGGCAACCACCCCAAACTACTCAACAAAACAACCAATCAAGTGGCTCTCTAAACTCTGTGGGAATTTTAAATGCAGAAATGAAACTCTGTCTTTGAATATAGACTCATATGGTATCATATCTATTTTTAAATGATCTCAATTATGTATCAAATAATGTCTCCTGAACCCCCAAAACTATATATGATAGAAAATGGATCTCACCTTATAACTCCTCTGTTATTTTATCTCTAAAAGGGTTTACAAATATTTTTGTACAAGTAGGTCCATTCCCACTATTTCTGATTCTTTGGGAAATAGATCTAATAGTGGTGTTGCTGGGTCAAAGGGTATACACAGTATAGACAGCTCCATCTAGAATGTGTTTGTGTCCCAATTTTCCCATGTCCCCTCTACCATTTATCATTTTTCTCTTTTGTCATATTAACCAGTCTAATAGGGATGAAGTGGTATCTCAGAGTTGTTTTACTTTGCATTTCTCTAACTAACAATGATTAAGAGCATTTTTCATATGTCTACATATGATTTTAATTTCATCTAAGTAATCCCTGTTCATATCCTTTGACCATTTGTCAATTAGGGAATGTTTTGTATCCTTATAAATTTGTCTCACTTTTCTATATACGTTACTTTTGAGGCATTTGTCAGCAACACTTGCTATAAAATCTAAAATGATTTAAAAGACATATCATTGTCCATTATTATGGACAATGGAGGACAGATACTGGTATTTATGGGAGTCAAATGGAAAATACATGTTAATTCATTTGGGATACTAGTTGATCCCATCGAAACACAGTTCTAATGTCAATGGTTTGTAATGGTGGGAGCCTAAAACAATGTGCAGAATGTAAAAATCGGAAACTTTCAATGGCTTCTTATTTCCTGCTGAATAACATCCAAACTACTAATACATGGCGTTCCACAATCCAGGTCCAATCTATTCTTCCATTGTGGTGTAGTGAATAGATTGCCATATTCTATATCAGAAAGACTTGAATTTAAATCCTGTCATCTCAAACATTTACTAGGCATGCAATGCTGAGTAAGACACTTAACTTAAGTTTCCTCATCTGTAAAATGAGAATAATTATAATAGCAGCTTACCTTCAGGATTGTTGTGAGGATTAAATGAGATGATGCCTACCAAGTATTTTATAAATCTTAAATTATTATAAAAATATGAAATAGTATTATTGTTATTACTTATACGTTTTACATTCTTTGAACTCATAATATCACAGTATCATAGTTTTTAACATAAAGTGATCTTTGAGATGATTTAATCCAACCTCCTCATTTATGGGCATTTTCAGTTTTATTGATGTGTTCTTTTGCATTTTAACCATTTATTGGTTACTCCATGTTAGAGCTCTCTTAAAAAATGTAAAATAGTTCATTAAAACTTAACTATTATATAAAAATACAATGACCTCTAGTACCCTCCCTCCTATGTATTAAAAAAATAGAAATATATTTTCTTCCTCCTATCCCTGATTCCTTTGGAGTAAAAAAAAAACAGTTAAAAAATAAATTTCTTGTAACAAATGCATCAGTCAAGTAAAACAAATTCTTTCGATGGTAACACAAAAAAATGTATTAATGTGTATCTCATCCCTCCATCTCCTCACCAAATCCATTACCTATCTATAATAGATAGTCATTATGAGCCCTAAGTGACACCAAGAGAAATGAAGTAGCTTATCCTACATAACACAGGTAGTAAGTGGCAGAATCAAGATTCAGGCTGTATCTCTAAAAACAGATACAGATTTCAAGTCTGCAGATTTCAAGTCCATCCAGTAGTTTTTCCAATTCTGGCTCTTTCCCACTTCCATGTCTTTTGTTCATGACATTTTATTCCCTAAAGTCTATAATGCATTCCTCACATCTTCCCATTTCAAATCCTTCCTGAGGCAAATCTTTTCCCTTATTCTCACAGCCAGAAATCATAAGCACCCAGAAATCTCAAAGATTTTTCTACTTCCTCTCCAACACACATATTTTCCTTTCCCTTTTTTCCATGTTCCTGTTTTCTGACCTAGATAGTAACCTTCTTGAGATTAGAGGTCTTTTATTTACTTTATGTATCCCCAGTGTTAATTTTACTTCCTCATTAATAGTAGGTGTTTCACCTACAGTTCTTCTTAAATCTAGATGTAGTTAACCAAATTTTACCTTAGTGATTAGTTTCATATTGCTCACCTGACCTGAATTTTCAAAACATTTTATTGATATTGATATTTTATTAATATATTTTATTTTTATAGCACCTACTCTTCGCAATATATCATTTGTAATAAAGAATTAAAAAGGACAAAAATTCTGCAAATTAAATATTACATCAACAATGTCTGATACTTGGCTACGTTTCACTACTAGAGTCAATACTTTGTAAAAAAGCTGAAGGAAGAACCTTCTGACATCTTTTCTTTTGAGGCCAAACTTGGGAGTTAAAATTCCTCAAAAGCAAAACAAAAAATAAATTTCTTGTAACAGATATATCAGTCAAGTAAAACAAATTCTAATTGTTTTGATGTTCATTTTCTTTCTATTTAAATTGTTGAAGTGACCTACCATTTCCCTGGGGACTTACTGACAACAAACTTTATATTTTCAATGTTCACCTCCCTTCCTGTTTATGCCATTGTTATGGGAAACTTCTTGGAGCTACAATGGCTTGAAGATGAATGGATATCAAATAAAATGGAAATAAAGCCCCTACCCCTCCAAATATTGGATAATTTCCCACTGAATATCCAAGAACTTAGCCCTTGAAACCCTCTGGTAATATTACAAAGGAATTAGAGGATGCCACTTTCTTTGGTGATTAACCTCAATCCCTCTGATTAAGGATTAGCTATGAAAAATGAGCAATCATAGAGGGAAAGAGGAAGTAGGGAAAAGAAGTATCATATGTGTGACTAGAGGGGGGCCCATTTCTCATCTATATTGAAAAGGTTCTCATTCCCTAACTACTCTGTCTATAAAACTCCGAAATGACATTTCTCTGCCATGCTATTTCCTGGGCCTCTAAGATACTCGTTTATAATATTAAAAAAATCTGAACCATTAACATTAGAGTTATTCAATAACCTGCATAAAATACACAGCCATGTTCTTCCTCTTAAAATATATGTCCCCACAAAAAAATTTCCTGAGCTCCATTGCAAAATCAGGTTTCCATTTAATTTGGGGAAGTGAGGGCTCCAGCAACGAAGACCTTCTTTGGGGGCCCAGGAAATTAAATGCAATACTTTATCTACAACATACCCCTTCCCCTGCAAATCAGCTCTGTTCCCTCAACTCTCTAGCTTGTCTTAGCGTAAACACTCCTTTCAAATGACCTTGGAAAGGCCTCTCTAATGGCGACACTGGCATCTACGCAGGGCAAGAAAGCCCCTTCAGACAAACAGAATTCAGCCCAGACAGGGTCAACTCTGTTTATAGACTTGCTGAAGTTTTTTGGTTGGTTAAAAAGCTGACAGGCTGTATTACAGCTAACATTCTCATATTGATTATACCATTTCAGAGTCTGGCCTCTCAGTGACAGGAGTGGCGTAATTAGTTTTTTCCTTGTTAAATATTTGTAAATCATTCGTACTTTTATGGGTTACATAACCTGGCTGTTACCCTTCAAATAATCTTCTTGTAACTTGTTTAAACAAGAAATATTTCCTGGAGAGCGGTGTCACTTCTGTCCTTCAGTGAGAATACAACATAAGGACTTCTCTTGCTGTATGAAGAAAAAAAAAAGGGGGGGGCATCAATGCTACAGTTACATAAAATAAATCTGTAATAGACTTTATCCAAAGGGACCCAAGACCATCCATGGCTGCCTAATTGCTTGGCTAGCACTACAGCTCCCTGGCAGCTGGAGTGGGTAACAATATTTTTAAAAGCTATGGTGTTAAAGGCTGTCAACAGTCTCACAATTGTTACAAGTGCTGGTGATGAGCTCATAATGAAAAAAATAAATAAATAACACTACCTTTGTTTTTCCTCACCCACCAAAATAAAAGGCCACTTCTAACCCAGGCTTTCTATGAGGTGTGACTATAAACTAATGTGACTTTTTAAAAATATTTTTTAAACAAACATATCAGAACTTACACATACAGATAACTTTATTCCTTTCAGAACAGTCACTAGAACACATGGGAGGTGATGTCAGTCAGTGGCCCCTAAGCAGTGGCATATCTTTGTGTTCTGAGAGTGGTTTCGATTTTTAGATGGAATACAAAAAAAAAAATATGGAGCCAAGAATGGTAAATGGCGATAAATATTATTAATTAACAAAATGAATTAAAGTTAATAAACATGGACAAATAATGATTTAGCGGATGAATGAAATTCTTAATCAAACCTTTTCTTATTGATGCTAAAATATCTTTAAAGTCATACCAAAATAAGATAGTCCTAAAAAAGTTCGCTGTGATCACTGCATAAGCCTGTGATATCTTAATGCAAATAATTTGAAAGACAGCTCTCCTGTTAATTGATCATTTCTGATCTGTTTGTTAAAAGAAAAGAAAAAATGATCTGAGATTTGCTATAATCTCATAATGCATAATAGCACCTCAGAGCTCCCTGACCCCCCCAAAACATTCAAATCCCTCTGGTTAACACTTAAACTCAGCCAACAGAAGCACTAATCAAAGGGGCACAATGACTCTTTCTATCAGTCTGGCTTCCATTTTGTGATATAAAGGATTCAACTAATCCTAGAACTTCAGTGTTGAAAGGGACTTTAGAGATCATCTGACTTATTTTAATGATCCAGAAATTTAGGCCCAGAAAAGTTAAATTATTTAACTAAAGTCATTGAGACAGCAAAAGAATGGCTATAGAATCTCATTCTCCAGAGTGCTAGTCCAGAGCTCTCTGGAGATTTCCCAGTGAAGAGAAAAAGGTATCTAACAAAACATTTTGCCTCTTAGTTTCCTTCAAAATAATGTGTGTATGTATGTATATGTGTGTACATATATATGTATATATATATATATATATGTGTGTGTGTGTGTGTGTGTGTGTTTATGTGTGTATGAATATATATAGGTAGAAAATAATTATGCTTCTGTCACAGATATTGTGTTTCCTTAGGATTTCTGCAAATAATAACTAAAACACAGCATTTTATCCCATAATATTGTAATGTATTAATGGAAAATTAAAATATTCCAAAGTAGCATGTTGACATACAAAAGGAAAAGAAGGAGAATTAGAGATATGCAAGGAGCATTCCAATTGTTTTATATTTATGTGTTATTTACAAAATTAACAATAATTAATATGCTTTCAATAAGAGAAATCTAAGACAGTTTTAGTTACTGTTTTCACAAAATTTCATATCCTGTACACATATATGACAATTATCAAATAAATATTCTGTACCTATACATGCAGATTATAAACACATTCTTTTCTTATTCAAATCAGCAATAAACCAGAAAACATAATAAAAGAAATCTGTTAAAAGAACATGTTCGCTCAAGCTAAATATAGGAAATTTTCACAAAGTGTTATATAGAATAAGGCTATTGATTGTGTTCTCTTAATGTTACTGGTTTCCCTGCAGAAATGTTCATTCCAATCTCTCCCCATATGGCAATCAAGACCTCTTGAAAATAAAGACTAATGGGACCAAAGCCAATTAAGTGTTTAATCCTCTGAGCTAAAGAGTTCAATGCAGTAGAATTTCTAGTCTTTGGATAGAATAATTGGGCAACACATGAATGAAGAATGTGAATAAATTTGGGAGCCATTGGATACAGTGATGCAGGATTTTTAGAGTAAAAATTAGAAAGCAATGATTTTACATCAGAGACTTTATGATCATTGTACATCCTGTTCTTCATTGGTTACCAGAGTTCTTCTTGATACTCCTTGTTATGTCATCAACTTCAAATCTATCCCCACCTTTACCCTCTTTGAAAAACAATGAGGCTCTAAGAAGCAGATGAGATTTGTGAGTATATAAATTCCCTAAGGGCAGGGACAATATCTTAATTTTGTATTTTCTACCCATTTCTAGCAAATATTCATTGAAATTCAAATCAGTGAACAAATATTTAATGTCAAATCCATGAATCAACATTTATGCAATATGATATGGTAGAATAATATACAATTTTAATTAATATTAGATATTACTTGAAATTAAATTTATTAATATATTATGTATATTAAACATTTGCTAAATGAGGATGTGAATGAATGAATGAATAAACATGTATGCAGCATAGTGTAGTGGATCAAGTACTGGGTTTCTACTTATCATTATCATCATTGCCATAACTCAGATGTAAATAGTGATTTATAAATATAATGATTTAATGTCTCTCTTTTTATTTACAATTCACAAAACCCTATGAGTTACGAATTACATATAGGACTATTCTCATTCAACAAATGAAGAAAATGAGTCAGAGAAATAATAAAAATGGCTTTCTCAAGGTCTCATGGTAATTAATGGGACCAGACCTGCAACATAGGTCTTCAGACACCAAGTCCTTTGCACTCGCACTATATTATATGACCTCTCTTAACTATTAAGAGAGTGGGCTAAAGATATACTTGATAGAAATCATGGATGATAGCTTCTAACACCCCAGCATGCTTGATGATTATTAGAAAATGAAAGGATAATATAGACTACTCTTCTATATACACCTGAGACCTAGAAAGCTCTTTAAGCAAAGACTTTAACTTAACTAGAGTTCTGAGCAGCAAAGTATCCAGAAGCAAAAAAGACGGCTGGTAAATGATCAGTTTTTACATGTATTCCCTCTCACATGAATTATCCTCATCAGCAGAATTATCCATGGAAATGAACGTGGCTCTATAAGTAAATGCATAAGTAGGCATGTATACATATATGTGTATGGATATATAGATGTATATATTACTTATACAGGTTTAATGTAAATCTATCATATATCTAAAACTACTTCTATAATAAGTATACTCTAAGGGTGATCAGAAGATGAAGAATTCTGCTTTAAAAGCAATTCATTAATTTTTGCAATTTCATGTAATTTTTCCAAAAGAGCAAAGTATGAAACATCAAATCATTTATATTCTGACACAATTGCATATTCCGTTTTTCAAATTAGTTAGTTGCAAATAGATTATTATATACATATATTTTTACCTATGTGGTTTGGGAAGAAGGATAGAGCAATGTATTTGATTTAGAGAAAGAAAAATTAATCAGATCTATCATGGCTTAGGGGAGAAAACCTGTAGTCAATTTCCTATATCCATTAACCACCTTTTTTAATGAAGACATGACATCAAAGTCTTTCTGATGGGGGAAGGAGGTGCCAATTCAGGAACAAATCCTCTTTTTCATCCAATAACCTCTCTCAGTGACTACTTCCAAAAATGATGATTCTATTGGAATTCACTTCACTAACCTGACTACACTTCTACTTCGTATGCTGTCATTTTCTCTCCCTTTTCTCCATATAAATATATACATATACTATATGTTCCAAATGATTAAACCTGTCCAACCTGTTGGTTTTCTTATACTGCTACAGGGGATCCCACCACATTATTATATATTCAATGTTTTCCCAGGGTTGAGCAAATGATTATCAAACAGTAAAATACAGTTTAACAACACAAACTAAGAATATGTATGTCATTAATTTAAATTCAATTAGCAGCTTAAACCTGAAAAGGATGGTGAAGTGTCTTCTGTAGTAACTGTGTCTTGTGAGTCCAAAGAGCTGCTGATTTCTTGAGCTGCTTTGCCCTTTCCTGCTGTCATGCCTTCCAAGATTTATCCTTCTTCCCCATGCTGCACTCTTGGTTTCACAGGGCACATAAAGGATGGCACCAATTTGTTTACCCATGAATGCTTTTTTGAGAGGAGAGAGGCCCCTCGATACTTCACATTTCTTTCCCTTCTGGTCAGAAAGTGGGAAAAATAAAGTCCTTTGTATTTTGTATTGTTTATCCTGAGCTTTCTGACTGGCTGCTTGCAAAGATTCTCTTGCTTCCTTCTGAGCACAAAACCTGAAAGATGAGCATGTCCCTTAACTCTGGTTCTTTATTTGCCCAGACAAACCTTCTGGTTATCTAAGAGGCTTTTAACGGAAAAGACACAGGCATTTTCATTGAGTTGCCTGGTAGATTCAGTTAAACAACTGGAGGCCAGGACAGGTTTAGCTCATGTCTCCTCTTGGTAAATTAAGACCAGTTCTCTGACTTCATCCAAAGATGCTTTCTTTTGTGTCTATTGAGAAATACCATGAATTTCACATTTTTAGCAAATGAGAAAAGCTAGTTGTATTGGGCCATCATATGCTGCAGTTTACTTAAATTGCTATGGTGCACCTTCTACAATGTTTCCTTATATAGCAGGGAACTTCCTATCTGAGCATCATTAAGACCACAAATCAGCTTGTAGGATTAGGTTAGTCCTGTGTCAGATTTATTCATGCAGTTAAAGCTGAGTGAGTCTCAGGATAATGAGACTAGTTTAGGATTGGAATTTAGAAGAGTAGAGACATAAGAGCAAATTCAAAATATATTATATTCAATATATAAACAAAATATATTTGTTTTATCAATACAAATATTACTGTAATATATATTTAGATAAATGAGTCAGAACCTAGATTCAAATTCCTACCCTGTTGCCTCCTAACTATGTGGATTTGAGCCAGTCCCTTAACCTCTGTCGGGCTCAGTTTCGTCTTCCCTAATGTGAGAGCACTGGTTAGATTATCTCTATGGTCCCATCTAGCACTAAATCCTGTGATGCACCAAGAAATGAAATTGAATCCAAAAATGCAAATTTAAATCAATCTCCAGTATTATGCTGCCTGTCTACCTCTACGTGTCTCTTCAGCTCTTGCTGCCATATATGTGAAATGATGTAAGTTGAAATGAACTTTCATAAGAAAACAATTGGGGAAATCATCAAAGATAGGGAAGGAATAAAAAAAGTAAGAAGTAAAGTTTAACAAAAATCAACTAAGCCAAGGGCTAGGAGAAGACACAGAGGGTAAGAGACCTGAAGGAAGATTAATGTTGACATCCAAAGAAGAGGAAAATTAATGTCATTGGCAAGGCTGTCCTGAGGTAGAATTGTCAGCCTGTAAAGTTTGTCTCTGGAACCCCTAACTCTTCTGTCTGCACCCTTTTTCCATCGGCTTCCCTCAGGCACCCAATGCTCTCAGACTGCCTGTCAGAACACTGATCTAATAAACTCATTCACACGGAGCTGTTAGTGACATAATATATTATCCCTTGGAAGATTCATTTTAAAATAAAAAAGAGAGGGGAAGGATAACTATTCACATCTATACTGTGCCTTAAGGTTTCCAAATCATTTTGCCAAAGGAATGACTATCTAACAGTGAATGCTTGCAAACAGAAGGTGTTTGACACATGTTTGTTAAATTGAATTAATAATTCAATTGCCCCGTGGCACCAGAGTGGGGAGAATTCTTTTGTTCAGAGGGCTGATTTGGGGCACATTCATTTGTACTAGCAAGGTGGACATTACAATTCTTTCTATTCCATCTGGAGATGGGGGAAGACTATAGTCTGTCTACATATTCCTAGGACTAGGTGAGAAAACCCAAATCAAATGGGCTGTGATTAGCATTCTTGAAGAGAATACTTATATTGATAAGATCATAGACCATCAAAGGATGGAAAATTGTGCTAGGTACTATGCTGGGTAAGCTTTGGAAGAAGGACAAAAGCAAAGCAACCCCTACCCACTAGAAGCACACATGAACTTATAATAACACCTTGCCCCTCTCAGCCAGGGATAGTTATTTGTTGCCTTGTGGGCAAGTTCTGATCATTTTGAATGAATGGAAAGGTCCCAGGCTAACCTAGCTCTTTCTTTGTGAAACCATATTCTTAAAGAAAGGGTGATTTCTCCCCTATGCTAATAAAAGAAAAGGAGCCACATTGTTGTTGTTGTTGGGGGTTTTTTTCCCCTGAAGGAGAGCTGGAATTCAGCCACTCTGAATCTCAACAACTCCACTTTTTCCTCCTGTCCTCCATGTATTGTATTTCAATAAAATCTTAATAAACAGAATATTAAAGATTTGAGAAATTATACAAAATATTAAATTTCTAACCTTGCCATTTATTTTATTTTTTATGAGATATCAGGACTAGTTTAATAAGTATAATAAACATAAACTCTGGCATTTATAACACTATTCACCAGATTAATACCAGATAATATTTTCTAAAACTGCCGTTTTAATAGGAATAAATGGATGAACAGATATTTCTCATGCTTATTCTACCAAGACTGCAGGAACCCAATTCTTGAAAGCAAATTAAGAGCCAAAATCAATATTTTCCCCATTAATTTCATATGCCCAGAAAGCATATTACTAGTACAAGAAGGCAAAGATATGCCTATATTGGAGCATCCAGTACTGTCTCTGATATCTTATAAAACATATTCATATTTCTTTAATCCAAATGACCCTACTGCCATAGGTCCACTACTTGAAGTCCAAATTATTGACCACTCAGAATGCTCTCGGGAATGCAGCTGAGCATTAATAGTGTGGAATTCTTTTAAGGGCAAGGAGGAAATGAATAATTTTGTTATATTCTAAATATACTTGATCAATTAATTTATGCCTTCAAATCTATCATCCTCTTTTTGGTCTCTCCAAAGCTGGCAAAGGCATCTATGAAGGAAAAGATAATGAGAAGGGAATGACCAAAATGTGGGTTCTTTTTGAGCCTCAAGGAAGCTAAGGAAGGAACTCAGATAGTTGTGACATGCTCAGAATTTACTGCTGAGTTTTCAGGGTTGGGAAGTACATGTATTCCCAATATCTCATCAAACCTCAGAGTGCTAACTGGTCAGAAGTTGCCCTTATTTTTATTTTATTCTTTCAGTAAAGATGCATCAATAATTCGCTATGTTCAAAGTAATTTTCTAGGCACCAGAAAACTTTAGTTCAGAAAAGGTCCAATTCCTACCCTCACGTAATTCACAATCTAATGGAGGAAAAAGACCCAAACATGAATAACCCTAATATATATTACAACTTGAGGGTTGTTTTTTTTTTTAAGAATTACATATTAACATGGGGAAACCCCAAAAAGGAAATCAGAACTTCTCTGCGACTTACAGTATTAGAAATTTACATGACACATTTGAGAAGCTAAATGAAATGTCCAGGATAGCAAGTTGAAGTGTATCAGAGGCATGACTCAAAAACAGGATAAAAAGGAGTAGAAGGAGGACGATGAAAAGGATAATATTACCTTGCATTTACATATCTCCTTAATGCTTATAAAGCATTGAATACCTCTTATCCCATTTGATTTCCTAATACCAAGGCCAGATTTCTCTTGTAAATGCTTTAGAGGGGCATAAAACCCTGTGAGCAGATGGGGTAACACAAATTTGGGGAAGAGAATGGATATTTTCTATTAGAGTAGAAACTGAATGGAAGGGAGTAATGAGACAAGGTTAGCAAACTAAGGTGATACTTAATTGTGGTATGCCTTGAACTCAACTCAGAAGGCATTGAGGAACTTATAAAACCTTTTAAGAAGAGAAGAGATATGAGTTGACTTTTGCAAAAGAAAAAAAATTTCTTGCAGCAGTTTGATGGTGGGATTAGAATAGCCAGAAAGTGAAAGTCAGATAAGTTAGAAAAATATTGTAATCGTTCGGTGAAGTAGCAATCAAAAAACTATGCTGGCATAATAGCACTAGAAATAGACAGAAGGAGATGTATGGAAGAAATGTTGTAGAGATAGAATATATGGGAATTAATAATTGGATAAAAGATGAGAAGTGACTGCTGGGTACGTGGTAAAGCAATAGGCCCTTTCAGAACTATAGTATGTTGAAGCAGTTTATTTTATTAAAGAAAAGATTTTGCTGTGATATGGTTCTATAAATTCTTACCCAAGTCTGAGAATGGATTTCCTAAATCATATGAGGGCAAGTTATGCTCAGGACCTCAGTTTCCCTATATATAAAATACCGAAAAAATATCTACATTTTTCTACTTCAGAAGGATTCTGGGCATATAGATAACATATTGGGCATCCTATGATATTGTCAAGAGGATTCATACCACAATATTATGTTTACAAATGAAATTGTTTTAATAATAAAGTCCTTTGGGAGTTCCCAAGAAGTATATGTGGGCATGCATATTTTCTAATTCTTTAAAAAAATCACAATAAGCTCCATGGAGAACAAACAACTTCCCCCAATGTTGCATGTATAGGGTAAGGTCTTGTCTAGTTCTTGTGGACCCCGCTTCTGAATTTACTATAACTGAGGCAACAACTCAACTCCATCATAGTTCAAGTCCACTACTTAGCCAGTCATGGGTGACCTCAGGCCATGCAGATAATTAATCCTCTCATGGAAAAGTCTCAGGAATCACTATAGATGGACCTTTTAGATTTCTTATCTAGTGGAAAGTCTTTCAGCTGAAAACAGTGGACATTCTATGCACAAGAATACTAATGGGTTCCTGTTTCATTGGATGCATTCACTACTGCCATTGATAACCAGAGCCTTTACCCATTTGGGCATCATGTGGACATAATGAATTTTTTTCATATTTTTTTCAAATTTCATTCAAAATTTTCAAAATTTTTCAAAATTTTCATTTTCAGTCACATTCATTAAATGACAAAATTACTCTAAAATTTATTTGGGTCATAATTCACTAGTTATATTCAGATAGAATATGAAGGAATACTAGCTCTAAATTAACAGCATCCAATCCAAATAAAAAGTATTGACTAAGGACTGCTTTTTGTCACTCACTTTTCTAAGTGCTGGGAATATGAAGATAATAAAAGAAATGATCCCGGCATCTAAGGTGTTAAAAAAAAACAATAACAACAAAAATTGAAATGTGTATGAAGATTTAAATATACTTTTATCAAATGCTTACCAAATAACCATCTATAGGTGCTGTCTGGTCAATGCAATCTTTAAAGTTAAGATTTTATAGTTTCTTCTGGGGGAGATAGGTGGCACAATGGATAGAGTGTGAGATCTGGAGTAAAGAAGACTTAGGGTCTAAATCTGGTCTTAGTATTTATTAGTCATGTGACCCTGGGCAAGTCTCTTAATTGTGTTGGTCTCCTTTTCCTCAGTTGTGAAATGAGCTGGAGAAGGAAATGGCAAACTACTTCAGGATATTTGCCAAAAAAAAACAAAAACAAAAACCCTAAATGGGATCACAAAGTCAGACCCTACTGAAAAGACACACAAAAGACTCAACAAAAGCTCCACAAAAAGATCCAACAAATCGTAAGTGCAATCTAGATACACTTGGAAACAGTAGAAGGCATTTTATAACAGGGTTGGTAACAAAGTATGGTGAGGGTAGGAAGAAGAGACAAAGGGACTGAATTTGTGGAAAAAAATAGAGAAAGAAATAAAAAGAAAATAGGAGTTTTAAAGAGTGCAGGGAATCAAGCCATGGTAGAGTGGGTGGGAAGGAACTGTAGGAGTCAAATTATAAGTCATCATATTGGAGTAAGTCTTCTTTAAATGTAGGCTGTACCGTCTAGCCTTGGGTTTGTGTCTAACCCATTTTGTTGAAGATCTGAGATAGCATAAGGTGTTTATTATGTAAATAGGAAGTTTCCTGAAATATTTTGCAAGAAAGATGTTCTATAAGTCCAAAGTGTTATCCTGCTTGCACATTTCTTGGGAAAGGGGTATTTTTCCCATTCTGGGATGTACATTTGCAATATGGGACAAGTTCTGTGGCAGATGACCCAAATTAACATCCCCTAATCAAGTGGACTATTGCTCTTTGAAAATGTTATGACAAAGACCAATGTAGAGACAAAACACAGTGCCTATCTAGGAATAATCCTTAGTTGGCTTAGCCAAAGATATAGGATTGTTTGTGACTTTTGCACTAACCTTTTGAAGCACCTCGAGGCAGAGACAGAGTTTCACTTCAACTTCTGAGTGCAAGGGCAAAAACTGCCCCAAATTTACCAAATGACTAGGTAAGTATATTTGGCACCCAATGCCAAAATATGGTCAACATGGATGTATGACATTAGGAGTAATACCATATGTAAATTAGGGGGAAATAGAGTACTTTGTCTGTCAAATCTATGGAGAAAAGAAGAATTTATGACTGACAAAGAATATTATGAGATATTAAAAGAATAATTCTGATTATATTAAATTAAAAAGTTCTTTACAAATAAAAGCAATGCAACCAAGATTAGAGGGGAGACAACCAAATGGGAAAACATCTCAGATAAAAGTCCAATTTCTCAAATGTATAGGGAATTGAGCCATATTTATAAGAATACAAGTCCTTGCCAATTGACAAATGGTCAAAAGATACGAACAAGCAGTTTTAAGATGAAGAAATCAAAGGTACCAAAGTTCAAAAGAAAAAAATATTCTAAATATCTCTTGATAGAGAAATGCAAATTAAAACAACTCTGAGGTATCACCTCATTCCTATCAGATTGACCAATATGACAATAAAGGAAAGTGATAAATAGTGGAGGAGATGTAGCAAAACTGGGAAACTATTGCATTGTTGGTGGAGTTGTGATGTGATTCAATCATTCTGGAGGACAATTTGGAAATATACCCCAATGACTATAAAAGTATGCATACCCTTTCATCCTATAATATCACTACAAGGTCTGTATCCTAAAGGGATCTTAAAAGGGGGATGAACCTAATTCTACAAAAATATTTATAGAAACTTTTTTGTAGTAGCAAAAAATTGGAAGTTGAGGGGATGTCCAGCAATTGGGGAATTACTGAACAAATTATTGTTTGTGATAGTGATGGAATACTATTGTGCCATAAGAAATGATGAGCAGGACGATCTAAAAAAACCCTGGAAAAATCTACATTAACTGGTGCACAGTGAAATAAGCAGAACTGAGAGAACATCATACATAGTAACAGCAATATTGTCCAACCACCAACTGTGAAACACTTAGCTACTCTCAACAATATAATAATCCAGAACAATCCTGAAGGATTTATGACAAAGAATGCTTTACAACTCCAGAGAAAGAACTACTGGGGTCAGAATGCAGATTAGAGCACATTATCTTTTACATTAGTCTACTTAAGATTTTATTAAAGGATTTGGGTTTTATATGAGTATTTTCAATGATCAATGTGGAAGTATGTTTTCTGTGATAATACATGTATATCCCTGATGAAATTATTTACTATTTCTGAGAAGGAGGAGGGAAGGAGATCATCTGGATACTACAATTTCAGAAAATGTATACTGAAAATTGTTATTGCATGTAATTGGGAAAATATGTTGTGTCTAGAAATCTCCTGGAAGTCACCCTGATTATATAATAGTAAGCTGATCCCTTCTTCCCTTGCCAGTTTTTGTTTTTGTTTGTTCTTTCTAATGGCAGAGGCAGTGATGAATAGGATGCTCTCATACACTTGGTGTTAGGACCTCACACTAGCTAAACCTGAAGTGCACATCTGGACTGAATGTGAACCCAGTGATAATCAATGAAAACAATGTAGAACTAACTGCCATGGAGCACAAGGGAAGCAAACTGTATTGGGGACTTTCAAAAGTCCACATAAGTCAAACTACCTATCTATTACTCAAGGCCTTCAGCAAGAAAAAAATATGTGGGCTAGAAACCCATGGATGTTGGGGAAAGTTTTGGAGGATGGAAAGAAGAGTAAATACCTATAGTGGCTGAAGTAGGGGGGGGGGAGTAGGAGAAATGGAATGCTATAGGAATTCCCTCTATTTCCTTCTAATTGGGCCTGGGACCTTTCCAAATTTTAAAAATTTCCATTTCTTAGATTAACAATATGGTCCATTATTAAATCATTCTACTTACAATTCAAGCAATGCATAAATCATACTATTTCTTATTTTCTGCACAAATTCACCATTATCAGTTTATATATAGACATGCAACAAATAAATATTCAAAGAAGACATGGAACCCAGTATCTCTGCAATAATTTTCAACCAACTAGACTAGGTCTCAGCCTCATCAGGACTCCCAGTCAGGTTTTTGATGCCTGTTATTCCTTAGTAACCAAAAGTTCTCCAGCTTCCTTCCAAGTCAGCTTGTAGTTCAGTTACTAGATCTCTGGGCCAAAAGTCCTGAGTTAAAATCTAACTTTACTAGCTGTGTCAACAAGCAGGCCAAATAGCCTCTTTTTGACTCAGTTTCCATAATTGCAAAATGGGTATTTTAATACCACCTATTGGTTAGAATCATAAGAAAAATTATTTGTAAAAGTATTTAGCATAATGAACTATAGGCATGATATAAATCCCTGGATATCATATTAAAAGAAACTATCAAATAAAACTGCCCGGAGATCCTTAAATAAGAAAATAAAATTGATTTTAAAAGAATTCACAGATCACCTGCAGAAAGAAAGAATATGATGTCCAGGAAGGCAAAAGATTTGGGTTTACAACCCTGAGTCATAACACTGAATGTGAATGAAATGAACTCACCCATAAAATGGAAGTGGGTAGCAGAGTAGATTAAAAACCAGATTCCTATTATATGCTGTTTACAAGAAACACATTTGAGGCAGGGTGACATGCACAGATTAAAGGCAAGAGTCTAGAATAAAATTTCTTACACGTCATCTAAAGTTAAAAAAAGGAGGAGTAGCAATCATGATACCAGACAAAGGTAAAGTATAAATTGATCTGATTAAAAGATATAAGGAAGGAAATTATATTTTGCTAATTGGTACTTTAAACAATGAAGTAATATCATTGACTAAACATTTAGGCACCAAATGGTTTAGGATCTAGATTTCTAAAGGAGAAATTAAAGGAGCTAAAGGAGGAAATGGATTATAATACCCTACTAGTGGGGGATCTCAACCTTCCCCTTTCAGAACTAAATAAATTGAACCAAAAATAAAAAAGAAAGAAGTAAGAGAAGTGAATAAAATGTTAGAAAATTTAGCGTTAATACATATCTGGACAAAATTGAACAGGGAAAAAGAGAAATATACCTTCTTCTCAGCAGTTAATGGTACATATGCAAAGATCAACCATGTACTAGGGAATAGAAATATTGCAAACAAATTTAGAAAAGTGAAAATCCCAAATGCAATTTTTTCATATCATAATTCATTAAAAATTATAATTAACAATTTAAAATTAATTAGAAACTAAATAATCTAATTATTCAAATCTGGTTGGTCAAAAAAGAAATCATAGAAACAGTTATAGATTTCATTAAAGAGAACAACAATGAGGATACAACATATCAAAATCTATGAAATACTACCAAAGTAGTACTCAGGGGAAAATGTATATCTCTGAGTGCCTATTGCAAGAAAATTGAGATGGAGGAGATCAATGAATTGGGCTTGCAACATAAAAAAATTAGAAAAAGAACAAATTTAAAATCCCCAGATAAAAACCAAATTGCAAATCCTAAAAATTAAAGGAGAAATTAATCAAATTGGAGGTAAAAGAACTATTGAACTAATAAATAAGATAAATAATAAATAAAGATAAACAATAAGACTAGGAGCTGTACTTTTAAAGATTCATACAGCTTGTTCTGATCTCTTCATGTGAGATAGGGTTGGAACAAACACATAGAATACAAAAATGAGAAAGAATAGGGAGGTATCTATTGTAGACCATCTTTCAAGGAGTATAGCCATAAAAGGCAGAATAGATATAGAAAGATTGATAGCAGGTATAGAATAATTATAAGATTGTTTTTTTTTTTAAGATGGAATAGATATAGGTATGATCCAGTATACAGGCAGGTAGAGACTGAAGATAAGAGATAGTTTTGGAGATGATGTAAGGGTTAATTTGTTGGAAAAGATGGAATTGAATGGAATCACTTGTACAGGTAGATAGTTTGCCATGGTAAGGAATAAAGCTGAGTTTCATTCATTACTTTGTTTACATCTCTGTCCTTTTCCTTTCTGGGAAAAATATGATGAAAAATGTAGAAACATCATTATCTTCTTCATTGTTATATGTATACAGTATTTTAAGTTCTGCAAAATATTTTATAAATATTATCTCACTTAATCCTCCCAAAACTCTGGTAGGCAGATATTATTATTAAGCTCATTGAATAGATGAACAAACTCAGACAGCCAGAGTTTAAAAGATTTGCCTAGGGTTATATAGTAAGTAAGTAGGTAAGTAAGTAAGTATTTGGAGGCTAGATTTTAACTCTAGTCTTACTATCTCTGGGTCCAATGATCTACTCTCAGTGCCACCTAGATGCCTCTGACACGTCATGCCCCAGAGAAATCAATAGGTAGTGATAAAAAAATATCATAATTGTACTAAAACTCATTATCCTTTAAGTGTATTTTACAGAATCAAGAATTTGGATAACAATACTACTGGGTGTTTCTCTCAGATTTGCTCTGAAATCCAAAATAACTAAACTAATTTAATCCATTTTATTAGCTTTTAAAAAATGAGCTTTGTAACTTAAAAAAAAAAACCTAGCACACAAGGCTTTCATGGGAGTAAAATTAATATTGCAGATACAATGAAAATCTGAAGTGGGTTAAATAATGAAAATTTCGATACATCTCTTAAATGCTGCCAAAATAATCAGGAAGTGACTTTTCCTCTGAGCAGTCAGGTTTTTCTACTGTCTGCAAACAGAGCAGAATTCAGGACATTTCACTACTGGAGAATCTCTAATGAGTGGGTAGTAAAATACCCACCTTTCTGACTGCCACTGGATATCAAAAAATTACTCACTTCTGACTCAGTAATTACCCACCAAAAATTTAGATCAAGTGGTCCGCACGTCACCCAAATTAGTACCTGACAAAGAGTGTTTTTGGCAAGGTTGGCAGCTGAGAAACAGGAAGTGAGTTGCAAAACATTATTAAAAACTTGAAAATAACAGCCTTAAAGGTATGTGATCTACCATTCAAATACACACAAACTACTAGTGGGGAGGGGGAAACAGCACCCCAGCAAATGGGAAGAAGTTAAGAAAGATCAAGGAGGAAGGACGAAAAGAGAAATCTCACCCTATCTCTGCTCACACTTGTGCCCCTCTAATCAATGCTTCCTGCACATGGTTCACCAATGAGCCATCAAAATTACATTTATAAATGAGCCCAAATCCCTTAAAAATATTTTGAGGGGGCCCGTTCAGCTAGCTCAGCAGGCCACAATTGTACTCTGTCCAATCTCTTGCCAATTCCTGGGCAGAAAAGCCAGTTGACTTCCTGAGCTGCATAATATAAGCTTTTAAGTCCAAAAATCTGACTCATGCCTTAGCCTTGAGAAATGATTCACTCTGCCTGCCCTACCTGAAGGACTGTGAGCTCACAAAAGAGCCTGACTAGGCTCCCATCATAATTCAACGATTTCACCTATAAAAAGACTGGAAAAAAAAAAACAAAGCATGCTGATGAGCTACCTATTTAAAGTCTAGAGAATACTTTGAAAGTACAGACAAAGTTGGAGGACCAGAAAAAGAGTATGGTTCTCTCCAAGAGAGAGAACTCTGAAGAGCCTAAAGACTTTTTGTTTTAAATTAACCTGTTGGACCCCCTGGAATTCATGTGTTCTGGGACTTCTTAGTTTGTTTTGCATTAGCATATACCTTTCTAGACCCTTTGTTCCTTATGCTTAGCACTGAGACTTCAAAGCTTAGCTTCCAAGCAATTTCTCTCTACCAAAGCTTTTATATTTACATCTCTTATTTGTGCACTTCTCTCTCCTCTGGAGTTTCTCAAATATATACCCAAAAGAGATCACATATCAAAGCACCACCTTATAATAAAAAATCCTTGAGGAAAGGGTTTATTTCATTTTTATTTTAAATTTTTCCTTATAGATCCTATCTTCTTCAAGAAGCCTTTCTACATGCATTTTAATTCTCTAGAATTCTTTCCTCTGTTATTTCTAATCTACTCTGCATATATCTTGTTTGTACATAGTTGTTTGTATACTGGCTCCTCTATTAGACTGTGAGCTCCTTGAAAGCAAGAACTGGCTTTTGGCTTTTTTCCCCTTTTCTTTGTATATTTCCTCAATGTTTAGCATACTATATGGAGCATAATAGACCATTAAAAACGCCTCTTGGCTTGACTTATAACTCTTCTGCCATCCAACACAATGTTTTGCATATAATATTATGTACTTGGATTAAACTGATAACAGATGGGTCCAATATAATCTATATTGATTAGATAATATAACTGCCTCCTCCATAGACCCGAAAGTAATTATTTATTTTGTTGGAATTATTTTGGTGTATGAAAAGCAGAACAGAAATAGAAACTTATCTCTAAGAAGCTATTTCAAAGCAAAAGGCTCTTCATTCTGTAAAGTTTCAGCACCAGCCAGGGGTATGCTGGGGTCAGTTCATTAAAAAAAACTGATCATAAAATTTTCAATGTGAGCATTGATTCTATAAATGCTGTCTTGAGTCATTCTTTTATCGATTTTCTGGATATAAATAAAATGATGAGAAAATGTTAATACAGATTAAACTTAAAAGTGTGTTGGGTTTTGGTTATTTTTTTCAGCTAGCATGCCCTTGGCACCAGCTCTCTATTAAAAGCTGATAAAAATTGTTATATCAGTTCAAGGTATTTTCCATAAATTCAATCTAGGAGTTCACTATCATCCTATAGAATTACAGAGCTAGAAAAGAATGCAAATCATTTTCCTTTGTTTTTCAGATGAGGAAACCAAAGTGGAAAGATAAAGAAACTTACTAAGATAATATAGGGTGAAGCCAAGCCTAGAATCTCCTATCTCCTGAATCCTAAATCCTGAATCCTTCAAATACATTGTGCTGGTTGTCTTGCATATATCAATCTAAAACAAAAATATTGTGTAAGATTGCTACTTTTAATTATGTCATTCAGGTGTCATTTTCACATCAGAATTATGGATCTTCTCCAAATGGCCAACTAACTTGGATGGTAGTTGTGCTTTGTTTTTTAATTTATTTTTTTGTCAGTTACATATAGAAACAACTTTGGACAATTGCTTTTTGACATTTTAAAATTCATATTTTCTCCCTCCTTCCCTTCTTCTACCCCAATGTGATGAATAGTCCAATATAGGTTATAGCCACACTTTTATGTACTATATACTTCAACATTGTTCATGTCATGATAGAAGAGACATGTTATACATGCAATATAAATCTCATTAAGGATATATACTGGAAGATAGGATATTTTGATCTGCACTCACATTCCAGTAGCTCCTTCTTTGGCTACTGATTGCATTTTTACAAGTCCCTTGCAGTTATCTTGGAAATGCTTTTCTGCTAATGTTTTAGACCTTCATAGTTGATCATTTTATAATATTTCTGTTACTATATACATCATTCTCGAGGTTTTCCTTATTTCACTTTGTATCAGTTCATATAATCTTTCCCAGATTTTTCTGAATTTGTCATATTCATCATTCTTTATGGTACAATAGTGTTCCATTACTTGTTCATCCAATTCCCAAGTGATGGACAATCCCTGAGTTTCCAAACCTTTGACACTACAAAAACTATAAAACAGTAGAAGTATTTTGGTGCAGATAGATCCTTTCCCTTTATCTCTGATCTCTTTGGGATGCACACTAGTAGTGGTATTGCTGGGTCAAAGGGTATACATAGTTTTGTGGCCTTTGAGACTTGTTCCATATAGCTCTCAAAAATGGTTTTATCAGTTCACAGTTCCACCAACAGTGCATTAGTGTCCAATTTTCCCATATCCCTTCCAACATTTATCATTTTCCTTTTTGTTTGGGGCAATCATTCTCAACCTGGACTCACCTCCTGAGAAATACATGGATAGACTTGAGGGAATGTGTATATTTGGATAGAGGGGGAAAAGTACACTTTTATTTTCACTAACCCTCTAATTGGAATTTAGCATTTCCTTCAAGGAGGAATGTTAGCACCAAGTAATATTTTGAAAAAGAGTCTATAGACTTCAGCAGCCTACCAAAAGTGTCCATTATACCAAGAGTTAAGAATTCCTAGATTTTCTTTTTGATTAGATTTAGGGAAGTCTGATAATGGCTCCCATTTAGGTACAAAAGCCCAAACAAAATTTCTGAGTTTCTTTTTTACTACTTAATCTACTCTTTTTCTCTTTTGTAAAAGTTAAAATTGAATCTTAATAATAGAAATAATAAAAATATTAAATTTAGGAGATTTATTAATGATCATTAGAATTCAAGGAATAAAGAGAATACAAAATAAAAACCGCATGCCCATAACTGTTTAACCATTTCAAAATCCTTACACTTAGCTTACCTCCACCACCATGTTCCCTGCATCATGCCAAAAAGAGGGAGAGCCTCAATGCCCACTGACTTTATCCTCTGTCTATAGGAAGTACTAATGACAGGAAGTCAATGGGCTCTAGGGAAATGTAGTTCTTTTTTAGGGTAACAGATTTTCAACTATATATTTCCCCTGATGATTAATTGGGGGGGGCTAGTCTCCCCAATTTGATCACATAATCAACTTTAAATTAAAGTAATCTAAGGATAAAAGGGAAAAGAACAAAACCAATGCTTGCTAGGCACTGTAAATCTTGAAATTTCTCAGACTTGTGAATGTTAAA
Organism: Monodelphis domestica; assembly: GCF_027887165.1. Taxonomy (NCBI): domain Eukaryota; kingdom Metazoa; phylum Chordata; class Mammalia; order Didelphimorphia; family Didelphidae; genus Monodelphis; species Monodelphis domestica. The sequence continues at coordinate 643,749,900 of NC_077227.1, forward strand.
AAATTCCACATTGAGGAATCCTCCATTGGAACAAATTCCCTACTGGAAACATTCTCCATTTTGATGTGAGAACTCGCCAGGATCAGAAATGGGAGGACCTCTACTCCATCCATACTTAAGACTGCTTTAGGGGAGAAAACTCCTTGTTTGCTAAACAATGAAAGTACTTGGACCCATGCTTATAATAAGGCAAGGAGTTCTTTGAGCCATGCCTATTTTTTTTTTAGAATTGATACAATGGGATGCTAGGTACCTAAAAGGGTTGGGGAAGTTTTCTCTTAATGAGATTAGTCTACTCCGCTGTGTTCTCTCGGGTTCAGACTTACTGAGGGGATTAGTCGACACAGCAGGAATTCAGATGGGCTGTCTTTTAGAAAACATCTACGGTGATTGGTAGATGGAAGAACTTAGGGGAGGTGACATATGAAAAAACCTCCTATATAAGAAAAGGAATCTCTTGAGCAAGGGATCCTTCGAGACTTGGAGAGGCTTGGAGATCCTTAGAAATAGATTCCTTGGAGATAGATCCTTGGAGATAGATCCTTGGAGATAGATCCTTTTGGAGGAGGCTTTTGAAGGCTTTGAAGGAGATTCTTTTGGAGATCGCTTGAGAAGGAGCTCTTGGAGGAATTCTCTAAAGAGGTCTCTCAAGGGAGGCTGACTCTGGCTGGAACTCCCTCTGGGGAAATTCTGTCCCTCTGAATCCCTTACTTGGATAATCTTATGGTGAGTGATAACTAACTGGTTTCTCTCTTAAGGCTTAGGCCTGGGTTGGCCAGGTTTGCCCTGGGCCAACCTATTCTTTTCTCATTAATTCCTTTTCTCTCTCCTTCTCCTTTTCTTTAATTCCTCATTGTATTATTAATTAAATTCTCTATAAAACCCAGTTGACTTGGGTATATTCATAATTTGGGAATATATTCCCTGGCGACCACCTTATATTTGATTTAAAAACCAAGACACTGTAGTGAAACATATTTTCAGTGGTCAAATTTACTCACCCTCTCTTATATCTATCACAATTTATATCTTCCACTAATTTAACTCACTACAGTTTATGTCTCTAACTATTTTAAATATAACAGTTTATGGGCTTCACTATTTTAAATCTTACAGCACATTGACAAAAAGCCAATTAGGGAACATCCCCTTCTGCATGAAAGCATACATACAAAACAGATGCATTCAACCCCACACAGTTCAGATCACTACATTCCAAAATTCACTCTGGATCTTCTTATGCAGCGTGTGGTCTCTGGAGGCATTTTTATCGTACATTCTCCAAATGGTCCACTTTCTGGATTCAGAGAGGTAGCATGTTTTTTAACCTAAAATTACTCTCAAAAAGAATTTAAACTTTGCATTTTAGAATAATAATAATAATACATTTCCCCCTGAAGAGGGTGTTGAAAAAACATAGGGAACACTTAGGAATGCATGGCTGAATTATGAGGTATATGAATCAATTGGCAAGAGAAATCAAAAACATCAAAAAAATCAAACTAAAAGAGAAAATAATTTGTGGATGAAATATAGACTATCAAAGTCTTATATGTAAAAATTTTAACTAAAGGAAAATAAACCTATAAAAGGTCCTTGAATCAGGCCCCAATTAAAGTGATTTATGTAATTATGCACTTACCCACTTAGTATTCAGGACTACAGAAATTTGCTACATTATGAAACACAGAATAGGGACTAGATTTTTTATGTGATAGGGAAGTGTCATTCCCTGGTCTGATTTTTCATTATTCTCAGGGATAGGGGGAGCCAGGATGATAGCCAAACTTCAGTACTTGTCTGTGAGTATTTCACAAAGAGTATGACTACAAGGTGTCCTATGTCTTAACATATGTTAAGTGTAGCAACCTCAAATCTCACACTAGGTTCAAGTCCTTTTGCATTGGCTTAGAATTTCATCAATCCTACCTGGATTGGTTTTTGTCCCTATTGACCTTGTGCTCAATTGGCACTATGCAATTAGTTTTGTGCTTCTTTGGCACTGTGCAATGGCTCTTTTTTGTATTCTCTTCTCCTGGAATCAGAAAGAATCATTAAGCAAAGTTACATAATTTTTTTAAACAATCAATGACATCATTTTTATAGTCTAAAGCTTTTTGGGTATGCATTGACATTAGGGCAAATACATTTTAAACTTATATTACTACAAAATCAAAAAAAAGTTTCTTTAATCTTCTCAATACTGGTGATATGTGCTTCAAATACAAAAAGAACAGAAAACAAAATTGAAATAGTATATTGCACATGCAAGCAAAAACAATAATAATTTTTAAATAAAAATATATAGCTTGCAATCATTGACACACTGTGTCAGCTAAGGAAAGGTAGAATACATAGGGTTTTGATCCCCAAAATGAGATCCATTTCCTTTTTCAAACCAGACCATGATCCACAGTTTACAAAGGAACAGTTTTTTATAAAGAACTATATAACAGGTAATGCACATTCAAAAGTATCAATTTCCCCAAAGTTATAATATAAACAAACCCACTAACAATATTTTACATAAATCTGCTGTATGACATTTAAAGGGGAAAAAAAACTTATAAGCTAATGGATACTTGTCACAAGATTTTCAGGTGTAGTAATGTTTCAATCTTGGTTGAGATATCTTAAAAAAATTATTACTGCCATCATTACAAAAATGTGGCAGAGGAATCTAGAAAACACCAAACCTCTGTACTGTTGATGTTGGGTCTAAAAATGTCACCAAGAATCTAGAGATCATTCTGGTAGAAGGGTATAGTAAACTGAGGAGTTATAAATGAGAAATGCTCCCTTTTTAGGAGCCATCCATGGATACCATGCCTTGGGATCAACTTCCCAGATCCTTTGATATGAGTCTGTGATGCCCCATTCATTCATATTTTTATAAATGTGGGAGGTGGGGATTATAATTTGAATTATATTATTATATAATTCAAATTATAATGATGACTTCACTTCAGCTACTAAAATGAACCTTACCTCTTGTTACAAATAACTCAGAAGCACGCAAAATGATCAGTCAGAGTTGTTGAAAAAAATCTAAAAATCATGTCTAAAGACCCCATAAAATCAATTAGAGATATTTAGCTCATTAAATTTTCCAAAGGTTGTTAGCCAATTGCAACCAGTTTTGATGAAGTCCATCCATCCTCTATGTGACAATTTACAAATCCAAAATAGAAAAAAAAAAGCTGTTTATGTGCTTTTACAATATTTCACAATATTTTGTTCAGTAGTCATAGGGGAAAAGCAGCAGAACATATAAAATAGTTAAAACACAGTAGATTAAAATGATTAAGTGTAACAGAATAGTATTGAGTACATTAATATGTGAACTTAAAACAACAAAATTAAACCTTAAAGCAGACAGTCAACAAAATACAATAAAATACAGAGGCTTTTATAAAACATTGGAGTCTGAAAAGGCTCAAAAATTTCACCTCCAGACTCTTTAAAATTCCTTCTTCTATCCATTCAGATTCCTGTTATCAGCACTCTTGGATCTCCCATACATTTTACATACATACATACATTTTAGGAATCTCAAACTGGGCAGACCCAAATGGCAAAGGGTTGTAGGGATTTCTCCCCTAGTCTCAGGCAAGATAAGTAAAAGGATCAGTCCACTAGTGAATGGTAGAAACTGTTTGAAATAGACAAGGTATTGCTCTTTCATAGAGTACATCATGCTTGTAATCAACTTCCTTTTTGGAAGAGTAACTTCCTTCTCCCAGTCCCCCCTGAGGTAAAATGCTAGTTTCCCCAGAGGAAGCTAATGTTAGGCTAATCATTGCCTAAGGAAAAAGACACCCTGGTGTTTTGCTTTGTTTGTTTTATTTTTACCATCTATCTGGAAAGGGGCTCCAAAAACTCCTAGCTTCTCAGGGGCAGCAATCAACAGGAAGGAAGTTGGGGCTGGGGCCAAAGACAGAGCAGGAGCAGTACTAAGAGCAAGCAGAATAGGCAGCAGCCGCCAAAGGCAGCAGGGAGGAATAAGGAATATGAACAGGGGCTCAAACAGATGGACAAGAGTCCTCAAACTGAAAACAGCCAGGCCTGTAGGGAGAGTGACCAGGCAAAAAAATAGTGAAAGAAAAAAAGAAAAGAAAAAAATGGGCAGGAGTAGGGCAGCAACTCAGGTAGAGAGTTTGGAGTCCTCTCAGAGTTGGGGGGGTGGGGTTGAGGGGCGTGAAAATCCATGGCTTAAAAATTTATCTAGGCTATCTTGAAATTTTTTTTTGAGAGTTTTTCTCATCCCTTCATAAAGTAACAGATTTTCAACTAGACATTTTGTCCTAGAAAGTTTTGTCTTATTTATTGTGTTAGTATGTGAGATAAAACTAGAGTCCACAGCATTATGCTGCTGGATTATCCAAAGTCCTTCATTTCAATAGACATTTATTAAGTCTAGGGCCTTGCGCTCACTACCATTGATACAAAGGCCAAAATGAAAGAGTCTGTGATCTAATGAAAGGACTATTTAGGAGAAACAATCACTTTCTCTCACCCCCAAATATTCCATCTTTTTTTTTTTTGTAACATGTCTGCTATATGCCTCCTTCTCTTCTCTGACACTACCATCAACACCTGGTACAGGTGTCCTTCATCTCATGCCTGGATTACTGAAATAGCCTCAAGTCTCTCCCCACTCCCACATATCCTCCATTCAGCCTCCAAAGTTTCTGAAAGTTCAGGTTCTGACCATGTGTCCTTTTGTCCCTCTGAGCAATAAACTCCACTGGCTCCCTATCACCTAAAAGGACAAATATAAAATCCTCGGTTTGCCTTTAAAAGCCTTTCATAACCTAAAACTATCATCCCCTTCTCCCACCTTTACATACTTAAAAAAAATTAAGCCCTTATCTTCTTAGATTTAATACAAAGTATCAGTCCCAAGGCAAAAGATTCCCATCTTCAGTTCTGACTCTCTCTCCACCGACCCACCTAGTTGCCCTACCCTTCCAGTCTTCTTTCATCTTACTCCCGGATAACTATTATTCCCTCCATTGACAGTGTTCTCCTGGATTTCCTACAAACAAGATATTTCATCACTCAGCTCTGGGCATTTTTTTCTGGCTTTCCCCTATACCGTGCATATTCTAGCTTATCTCTGCCTCCTGGTTTCTGTGGCTTATTCAAATAATAGCTAACATCTCACTTTCTACAAGACTTTTCCAACCCCCCTTAATTCGAGTTCATTCTCTCTTTTATTTCCTATGCATCATGTATGAAGTTTGCTTTGAATATGTCTGTTGTCTCTTCCATTAGATTGTAAACTCCTGGAGAACAGGAACTGTCTTTTGCCTCTTTTTAGTATCCGCAGTGCTCAGTACTTAGTGAAGTGTCTGATACAGAGGAAGTGATTAAAAAAGAGGTTTTTGACTTACTCCTCCTCGGTACTGACTCTGATCGTGTGAAATTGTCCTTACAATCCGCTCAAAAGACTTTTTTAACTTCAAACTCTGTTTTCTCACTGACTGCTCCACCCCGCCCCAATGCCTGGAATTATTTTCCTCCTTATTTTTGTCTCCGTACCTCCCTGGCTTCCTTAATATTCCAGATAAAATCCCATCTTCTACAAGAAATCTTTTTCATCCTGCTTAATGCTGATAATACTTTCCCTCTGAGAATACCCCCCCAATTTATGTTGTTTATATCTTCTCTGTATATGATTTTGTGCATATTGTCTCCTCCATTACTCTGTAAGTTCCTTGAAAGTAAGGATTATTAACCTTCTCTTCTGTTCCTTTCTCTTCCTTCCTTTCCCTTTCTTTCCCTTCCCTTCCTTCCTTTCCTTTCCCTTACCTTTCCTTCCTTTCCCTTCTTTATTTTTTCTTCCCTTTTTTTTTCATTCCCAGCACCTCACATGGTGTCTGGCACAGAGGCACTTAATAAATGCTTGTTGACTGAGTGCCATAGATAAATTAATGCAAAATATAAAAATCTAAAATTGGCATCATATCAGAAATTCTGTTTTGTTAGTGCCTAATGCCATTTTATTAAAGGTATTTGACTCTAACATGAACTAATACTAAAAGTCAAAGGGTTATAGAACTAGAACAGAAAAGGTTTTCAGATAACATCTTCTTTGTCCTCTTTTTATATATATATCCCAAACAACACAACTAAGCATCTTTTAAAGACAGCTAGCTAGGTGGCTCAGTAGATAAAGTACTAGACTTGGATTCAGGGCTTGGAGTCCTGTGTCTTGGAGTCAAATGTACTCTGAGACATAACTGTGGGCCCCTGGGCATGTTACATAAACTGCCTCAATTTCTTCATCTGTAAAAAGAGGACCCCCCCTGCTTCCCAGGGTTGTGGTGAAGATAAATGATAAAATATATGTAAAATGCTTTTTAAACCTTAAAGTACTATGTGAATTTGCTTATTATTGTTGTTGTTATTATTTGAGCTAATTAGATAGCTCAGTGTATATAGTTTTAGGGCAAGAATCAAGCAAACCTGAGTTCAAATCCAGCCTTAGACTTTTATCAGCATTTAGCCTTGAGCAAGTCATTTAACCTGTTTGCTTCAATTTCCTAAACTGCAAAATGAAGATAATAGCACCTACCTCTAAGGTTGCTGTGATGATCAAATTAAATAATATGTGGCCCGTAGTATAGGCTATATGAATGCTAGCAATCATCACCATCACCACCACCATCATTGTTACTAAGATCGTCATTATTACTTTTGCCTAAAGTCAGACATATATGTAAGCATCGTAACTAGATTATGAATTCAGATTCTGACTCCAGAAGCATTATTATTTATATGTTACTGGGGTGTCTCCTTCTTTTGAAATGAAGCTGTATCTAAATGGAGGCTAATTATTTTGGAATTCTATCTTGGAAAGGATTACTCAAATAAAGAACTGGCAAATATTAACTTCACACAACTTGCTGTAGTACTAATCTCATCTTTACCAAGCATTTAATGTCCAGAGCCTAGCTAGGCAATATTTTCAAGCTTGAACACTATCTTTTCCTTGGTTGTACCCCAACTTGTAAGAAACATGTCCTTAATCTAGACCTCAATCAGAAAGCTATGGTTTGGGGGCATCTGAGCTCAAAAATTTCTCTGCAACATTGTCCAAACAATCATATTGTATTTGCTACCTGAGTGATGCAGTGGATAGAGTTTCAGGCCTGGAGTCAGAAAGACTCAACTTCCTGAGTTCAAATCTGATCTCAGACACTTGCTAGCTATTTTGACCCTGGGCAAGTCCCTTAACCCTGTTTGCCTTCATTTTTTCATATATAAAAGGAGCTGGAGAGGGAAATGGCAAACTAGTATTTTTGCCAAGAAAACCTCACAAAGAGTCAGACATTGAATAACAAATTGAATAACAAAAACCAGGAAGAGACAGTTCTCCTGAAAGTCATTTATAATAGGACTTATAGATAGCACTGGGATAAAAGTGTTATCACTATGAACTACCAAGCAGATGCAATGGGTAAACACTTAGGACAGAAAGATAAGTGTGGTTTAAGACGAGAATATTCCATTATCTGGAACTCATGTTCTAGAGGCAAAGGGTTCCATCTTATTCTTTCTTTTTTTAAATATTAAGTTTTTTAAAATATTTTTTCACATTACCTGTCAACATGATTTCCAATAATCATTTTGGGACATTTTTCTACACATGTTCTTTCCCTCCCTTCCACTCCTTCCCTCTCTCCAAAAAGGCAGCCAATATGATATAGGTTGTACATGTTATTACATGATACATATTTCCATGTTAATTATGTTATGAAAGAAGACACATATTGCTAACACTAGAGAAAAATTCATGAAGGAAATAAGGTGAAGAATGCTATGCTTCAATCTGCAGTCAGACCTTCTATATATATCTGTAGATAGCCTTTTTCATCATGAGTCCCTTGGAATTGTACTGGATACTTACAATACTGATAAATAGTTAAGTCTTTCACATTTGGATCATTGTATTTTATTACTGTTATTGTGTACAATATTCTCCTGGTTCTGCTCACTTCATTTTGCTTCACTTCATATAACTCATTCCAGGTTACTTTGTGATCATCTTGTTTTTCATTTCTTACATCATAATAATGCTCCATTATCATTATATATCAGAACTTCTCTGGTCATTCCCCAATTGGTGGACATTCCTTTGGCTTCTAGTTCTTTGCCAACACAAAAAGAGAGCCACTATAAATATTTTTGTACAAGTAGATCTTGTTCCCCTATATTTGATCTCTTTAGGATACAAATCAAGTAATGATATTGTTGGATCAAAGGGTATGCAGAGTTTGAGGGCGTTTGGTCATGGTTCCAAATTGACTCTGGAATGATTGTGTCAGTTCATAGTTCTAACAAGTGTATGTGTCCCAATTTTTCCATATCCCCTTGACCATTTATAATCATTCTTTTTTGTAATATTAATCAGCCTGACAGATGTCCCTTGGAGTTGTTTTAATTTGCATTTCTCCAATTTATAGTTATTTGAAGCATTTTAATGTGACTAATGATAGTTTTTATTTCTCCATCTGAGAATTTCTTGTTTATATCCTTTTACCAAATTGATCAATTGGGGAATGCTTTGTAGTCTTAAAAATTTGACTTAGTTCTCTTCATATTTGAAAAATGAAGCCTTTGTCAGAGATACTTACTATAAAATTTTCCCCTCCATCTTGTTCTTGATGTGGAAGTCAGATTTACTCTGCAGCCCTTTTCTTTCTTTATGACTGAGGACAAAGTGATTCACTTAACTAAAAATGGAGCTGATGAAACACACACATAAGAATTGAAGAAATCTAGGCTATGAAAATCATGGCGCAATATCTTTGTTGTGTTCCTGATATGGGGAAGTCACTTAAAATCAGTTTCCTCAAATATAAAATAAGGGGATTGAGCAATATAATCTGAAGTTCCCTTCTAGTTCTAGACCTGCTTAATCCTGGGATGCTAAGAATTTAGGAGGTGAAACTAACTCATAATCTGTTGCAGTAAATCATATGCTTTCTTTGGCTCTATATCTAAGTAATCATCTGAGGAGTGCCCAGAGCCTGATGCAAGGATTAGTATGGAAACACAATGTGAATGGTGCTTCTTTTGTACTGATCGCCAAGACACAATCTGGCACAACAGTTTTGTTTGATAGACAGCACTGGCCTGTGCTTGTCAACTAGCCAATGCGAAATAACATTATTACTGTATAATGTGAAGTTCGGCGGCATAATATTTCAATCGTATGACACTCATGATGAAAAGATTTTAGAGTTCTCAGCTGTTTACATAATTAGCACTGCATATTTGTGAAATTAAGGTATCACTATCACCTTTATTACCATATTTTCTTCTTCTTTCCTGGGTACTTGATATGTGTGTATATGTGCTAACTTTTCAGAGCCAACAGAGGAAAATCCTGAATGTCTGAGAGGATATCTTTCCTGTTCCATCCAATAAAGAGGCAGAATCCCCAGCTCTTTATCACCTTCTTGCAAAATTGACAACCTTTCTATTTATTATCTACCTACTTCCACCATAGATCTATATGTTTATGTATGATGCTATGTACCTTTATTTTATATATTGAATCTATTATAGATTTCTATGTATATATATATATAAGTATAATCTATTTTCTATGTCTATCTAATTTGTCACTCGTGATTTGTCTGTCTCCTCTCTCTTTCTCTCTCTATATTATATATATATATATATATATATATATATATATATATCTCCAATCATCTCTCTTTTTTTTTCTATATGTCACTGTCTGTATCTGTCTCTTTCTCTATGTCTGTATCTCTGCTTATGTCTCTATCTTTCTATTTCTGTATGTCTTTCTGTCTCTGCCTTTCTATCTCCATCTATCCAAAGGAAGGAAGAAAAGGTCAAAAGGAAATGTGCCTTGAAGATATGACACAGGGTATATTGGATCTCTTTTAAACTGATTGGGGAGCTTTAAGCCACAGGCTCTCCATCCCTAGGAGGATGGTTCCAAGCTTCCCTTCTATGTTATTGATCTTCCTGCTCACAAATTCCATATTTATTTCTACTATGCTTTCTGGTTAACTCTATCTTAATATGGCCTACTGTCTGTCATCAGTTATGAGTCCTCTATGACATCTCCATTAATTTAAATCCACTTTAATATCATTATAAAAATTCATTTTTAAATATGATCTAATAGTCATGCAATAAGCTCTATAAAGTTAGTGGAAATGGGGAGTATTTTTTCTTAGGAAAAAAAGCCTTAACAAAATAGAAGAAATCATTGTGCCTGGATTGAATCTCTTTTTCTTTAAAGATCACTGAACCTGAAGTCAGGAGAAGCATAAGTTCAAATCCTGCCTTTGACATTTGATCCTGACATGTAGAATAATATATTTTGACCTGGAATGGACCTTTGAAGTCAAAGCATTTATGTATCATTTTAAGATTTGTATTGTGTTTTATTATCTCATTTTATCCTTACAACAACTCCAGAAGATAGGAATTATTATGAGGTAACTGAAGCAGACAGAGATTAAGTGATTTGCCCAGGGTCACAAAGCTGGGTATCTAAATCAGGATTTGAATTCAGGGGCAGTGGAAACTCCATCCAATGAACTAATTAAATTCTTGATTTTCAAGTTCTCCATCTTATAGATGAGGAAACTGAGTTAAAAAAGATTGTATGTCTTGTCTTAAGTTATAGAATACAAGTATTAAGTAGCAGAAGTAGTATTTGAACATTGGTCCTCTGACTCCATGCATTTTCCCCACTTTAAGAGAAAGGACATTTGGTTCCATATGCTTTTCAGGTCCTGAGGAGAGAAAAAGACTCTGGGAAGAAGCTTACATGTAGAGAAGACAGCACCCCCATCATGTTCCTTTCTCCATCTTGCTACACTGAAGACTTCAGGGATTTGCCCAGGTAGGTTATGATACCCTTTCCCTTGGGACCTGACTTCCAAGGAGAAAGTTCATTCATTCCGTAGACTGTCTGATATGGTGTCATCTTAATTCCTTCTCAAAATTTTGTTTGCTATCAACATGGATAAATGAGTTTCATTGTTATTCTCTATGTGTGTTCAACATGGAACTGGCATTTTTTAGAAAGAGAGTCAAGCGTTGGATATAAAGCTTGGAGCACTCCTCTGTGCAGGGGCAGCAATCAGGAACTTAGTTGTAACCTAAAAATAATCTCTCCTAGACTAACAATAAGTGACATTGGCCTCCTTGCTGTTCCTTGCCCAAGATGGTCTATCTCCTGGCACTTGGTATTTTCCTTGGCTGCCCTCCATTCCTGAAATAGTCTCTCATCTTATGTCTGCCTCCTGGCTTGCTTGAAATTTTAGCTTAAAGTCTCATCTTCCAAAAGAAGTCTTGATTCTAGTGCTTTTTCTCAACTGATTATGTCCAATTTATCTTTATATCTCTTGTTTGTACATAGCTGTTTTCATATTGTCCCCATTAGATTGTGAAATCCTTCAGAGCAAGGATTGTCTTTAGCCTTTCCTTGTATCAGTAGCATTTAATATACTGCTTGTCACATAGAAGGTGCTTAATAAAAAAAAATAACTGACTAAATCCACAACACAAAGCCTGGTAGTAGAGACAATAATTATTGACTTAATAGCTCTTTGTAAGAATTGTTTCATTCACTTTGACTCTCAGAAGTTTTTTCTCTTAAAATTTAAGTAATTATTTGTAGTACATGACTACTACAAACTTACTTAGATAATACATATAAAATGTTTCATACATGTTAAAATATTAGCTATTATGAATAGCTAACTTTGTGATCATCAAAATCTTCTTTCAAAAATAATCTGAATTTATGGTCATTAGAGAACATAGATTTAGAGTTGGAGGAAACCACATATGCCATTTGCCCAATCCTTTAATTTTACCAAGCAGGGAACTGATGTGGAGGGAATTTAAGTGATTTGCCAAGGATACAGAGAAAGTAAATGGAAGGGCTAGTTATTAAAATTCTTTTGGATCCATTTTTGGTACTGTTTCCACTGAACCATGCTGTCTAATGGTGAAGAAGTACTGAGACAAACCTATAGGCATGCCATCCCCTTCCCCATTTTGATAGCATCTCAGTTCAATTTTTCCCCTGTTTCAACTACATATTAGAAAATATGGCTACCTAGAAATGAACCTGCCCTTGGATCACTGCCTTGTCATGCCAGAAGGATTTGTATACCTCAATAAAACCATGAGCTATTTATTCTGTGCAGAGTAACAAAGGATTGACATGTCATAGAGGAGAGTTCTGACAAAAAAGGGTCCATAGGAGAAGGAAACAGCAAACCACTCCAGTGGTTCTTGCCAAAAACTCCCATGGACAGAATTAAAATGATAAAAGATATGACACCAGAAGATAAGCCCCTTGGGTTGGAAGGTGTCCAACACACTATTATGGAAGAGTGGAGGACAAGTACAAGTAGTTCCAGAAAGAATGAAGCAGCTATGCCAAAGCTAAAAGGAAGGTCAGCTGCAAATGTGCCTGGTGACAAAAGGAAAGTCTGATGATGTAAATATCAGTATTGCATAGGAACCTGAAACATAAGATCAATGAGCCAAGGTAAACTAGATGTGGTCAGACAGGAGAAGAGACAATTAAAAATAAACATCCTGGGTGTCAGTGAACTTAAATAGTTGGGAATGGTGCATTTACTTCGGGTGGTCATTATATATACTACTGAGGCAAAAATCCCTTAGAAGAAACGGAGTAGTACTCATAGTCAAAAAAGGTGAGAAAAGCAGTCCTGGGATATAATCTCAAAAATGACATCATGATATATATTCAAATACAAGCCAAATTGTTCAATATCACAGTAATGCAAGTCTATGCTCCAATCACTAATGTCAAAGAGGCCTATTAAGACCTGCAACATATTCTGGAAATAACATCAAAAAAAGATGTCACTTTCATCATAAGGAATTATAATGCTAAAGTAGGAAATCAAAAGATAATTGGGATGACAGGTAATTTTGGCATTGGAATACAAAATGCAATAGGGTAGAGACTAATAAAGTTTTATCAAAATAACTCAGTGATCATAGCAAATATTCTTTTTCAAAAACCCAGATGGTCAGTATCAGAATCAGACTGATTATTTACTTTGCAGTAAGAGTTGGAGAAATTCTATGCAGTCAGTTAAAACAAGAGCTGGAGTTAACTGTGCCTCAGATCATGAGGTTCTTACTGCAAAATTCAGACTTCAATTGAAGAAGGTAAAGAAAACCATCAGATTGTAAAGGGATGATCTAACTAACATTTCTTATGAATGAATATGAATTAAAAGTAGGGAACTGATTTAAGGGATGATATCTCATAGGTAGAATGCCTGAAGAACTATGGTCAGAAATTAAAAATATATACAGGAGGCAGCAACAAAAATCATTGCAAAGTGAGGAGCAAGAAAGCAAAATGGCTGTCTGATGAGGTTGTACAAAAAGCTGAGGAGAGAAAGAAAAGGAAAGCTATATCCACCTGAATGCAGAATTCTGAGAATATCAAGGACAGATCAGTTTTCTTAAATGAGCAACACAAAGAAATAAATATAAAAATATAAAAAAATAACATGCTGGGAAATATAACTCTTCAAGAAGATTATAGATATCAAGGAGATGTTTCATGCAAAAAAATTGACATGATAAAAGAAATAAAATTGTGGGACTTAGAAGAATAGCTTAAGAAGAGATGGCAAAAGTACATAGAAGAAGTATATGAGAAAGTTCTTAATAGCACAGATAACCACAATGGGTTGGTTAGTGATCTAGAGTCATATAATTTGAAGAATGAAGACAAGAGGCCTTAGAAGCATTGCTAGAGATAAACTGGTGGAGGTAACAAAATTCCAGCTATTTAAAATCCTAAAAGATGCTGCTGTTAAAATATTTCATTCAGTGTGCCAATAAATTTGAAGAATTCAATAGTGGACAATGAATTGAAAAGAACTGTTTATGTCCAAATCCTAAATAGTAATACCAAAGAATGTTCAAATACCAGACATTTGCATTCACTTCACATTTCAGCAAGGTTAGGCTTATGGTTTTAAAAACTAGGCTTCAGCAATAGTGAACCAAGAATTACCAGAAGAGCAAGCTTGTTGTCAAAGAAACAAGTGAATTATAGACTGAATTGCCAACGTTCATTCGTTTATGGAAAAAGCAAGAGAGTTCCAGAAAAATGTCTACTTCTGCTTCATTGTCTAGACCTAAGCCTTTGACTATATGGATTATAACAAAATGTGGCAAGGTCTCAAAGAGATGGGTGTACGAAGTCAAGAAGTAAGTTAGGACAGAACATGGAACAACCAATTGGTTTAAGATTAGAAACGGAGTACAAGAAGATCATATATTCTCACTTTATTCATGTAATTTGCACATAGAGTACATCATATGAAATGTCAACCTGGACAAATCAAAGCCAGATATATAAGAAATACCAACAACATCAGATATGTAGACATTACCGCTCTGATGACAGAAAGTGAAGAAGAATTAAGAAGCCTCTTGATGAAAGTAAAAAAGAAGAGTGTAAAAGCTGGCTTGAAGTTTTCTCCATTAAAACAACAATAACCTAAGAATGGGGCAATGGGTTCCATCACTTCCTGATAAAGAGAGGGAGAAATAGAAGCAGTGTCAAATTTTATATTCTTGGACTCAGAGAATATATGCAGATAACAATTGTGGCCATGGAATTAAAAAATGCTTGCTTCTTGGATAGAACTCTATGACAAATTTGGACAGTGTACTAAAAAGCAGAGATAACAACTTGCTGACGAAGGTTCATATAGTCAAAACAATGGTTTTTCTAGTAATATATAACTCTGAATTAAACTATGAGGAAAGCTTAGTGCCACAGAATCTATACTTTCAAGATGTGGTGTTGGAGAAGACTTTTGAGACTCCCTTGGATAACAGGAGGTCAAATTAGTCAATACTTAAAGAAATTTATTCATACTACTCATTGGAAGGACAATATTGAAGCTGAAACTAAAATATATTGGCCACATAATGAGAAGACAGGATTCTTTAGCAAGGACCTTGGTGCTGGGAAATATTGAAGGCAAAAGGAGAAGGGGAGGCCTTGGTGCTGGGAAATATTGAAGGCAAAAAGAGAAGGAAAGAGCAGAGGATGATATGGATAAGTAGTGTCACGGAAGCAATGAACATGAGTTTTGACAGATTTCAGGAGATTGTGGAGGACAGAAAGACTTGGTGCATTATGGTCCAAGAAGTCACATTGAGTCAGAAACAAAAGAAAAAAATGAACGACGACAAAGAGATGAGCTTTGCTTAGCCATAGCCAAAATGACTGATTTGGTGAAATGTTGCTTCAGTCTTTTTACTTTCTAATTTAATTCTAATTCCAATGATAAATTCACACTCCTTTGTTTATATCCTTATAAACAGTGCCTGGTGAGTTCTGGAACAATGTACATGCTGGGCTCTCTTCGTGATTCTTTATTTTATATCATTCTTAAATAGCTATATTTTAACATTTCTGCAAACATCCATATCTTGAAAAAAAGGGGGGGCTGTTTAGGTGAGGCATGGTCAAACCTGTTCCCTCTGACTTATCACATCAAGAAATGCATCAGACAGAAATGCTTCTGGGCTATTGCTTTTGAAAAGTAGCATAAGCTCCTTATCATAAAATATTATATTTCCCTGAAAGGTGAACTGTTTTGTCAGTTGTTCAAGCCATATGAAATTCCTTCTTGCCATGACAGGTCACTGCACAGAAGCTGATGGCCAACTGCTATCTTTCTCAGTGTATGCCAAGGTCTTACAGACTTCCTCAGCCATCTGATTCTTCATGGTGGACTCCAGATATAGTATTTGAATTCTTTTGCTTTCTTGTTCCTTTTTTAAAGAGGTGTCAACTGGCCATGTATGTCTAGTTGTCTGCCAAATTCTGTGATCACTTGCTCAAGTGCCGGCCAAGCAAGTTGGAAGGGATCCATTCACAAATCCAGGCTTCTGAACCTCAGTTGCTCATCTGAACAATGCAATCTAGGGAGGAAAAAAGCACTCCATTATAACTCATTGACTTTACTTTTTTATTATATATATACATATATAATTAACCCCCTCCAATATGGGGATTAATTTTGTCCCAAGAATAACATAGTCTGCAGCTTTGGGGAACTCAAAACTGATTTTTCTGCATTATTAGTAGATCTTATTACCTAAAAAACAAATAACCTTGAGTTTATTTTGTATTATATATATACATATATATATATATGTCTGTGTGTGTCAATGTGTGTGTGCTTTTATATATATATATATATGTATATATAAAATATATACACACGTGTAAATATACTCTCCTGGTTAGAATATAAGCTCCTTGAGGGAAAACATTGTTTCAGTTTTGTCTTTCATCCTTAGTACTTAATAAATATTTGTTGACTGAGTTATGACAGATCCTATAGCATCACAATCTTAGCAGATCTCACTGAATCCTTTTAGTTTAAAGGGTTTTCAAGGCTAAAAAAGCTAGTTTATAAGGAGAATCTCACATGGCTCATGTTCAGAGTATAGTGGGAACCACCTGATATATTTTGCACAAATTTATATATGGCTTACTTTTCTATGAAAGGCCATGAATTGGACTAATTTCCAACTTATCCATGGTGATTTCCCAGTAATATCCTAATGACTAGAATTCATATTATTAAAATCCACTTTTCCTAACCCATTAAAACAGAGTTCAAAATTATTTCACAGCTTACAGTTTACATAAGAACTAACTTCACGAATTAAGTAATATTAGACAATATTTTAATAGATGATTTTGGTTCTTACCACCTTTTCTTGAGGTCTCCTTTTAATCTTTCTACTCAAATTTATTGGGAACATCCCCCAAAAAATACCTTGGAATAAAAAACATAGAGGTAATCTTGAGTACTCAAAGCTTACACATCTTTTACCTAAACTGGAAAGATGACCTCTAGAATCACTATTTCAGGAAAAGTCCCAGCTATGGTTTATTTCACTTGACTCTCTGGCCATCTTCTTCCTTTGAGCTACCTTTCCCAAATTTGGAGTCACTGATCTAGAATCAAATTAGTTCTGCCGTTATTCTTTGATAGATTGTTTTAATCTACTCTCCAAAACCCCAGTTACCATCTCAATAAATTTCCCAACCAAACTGCCCCTCCCAAGCCACATGTGTCAGGACTCCACCAGTTCCTCCTTTCCTGCCTTTGTTCTAGTCTCAGCTAGAATCACATGTTCTACTAAAATCCTGTTAGGATCCTCCTTAAAGCCAATGCCTTCTCACTGAAATTATCTCCAGATTTATTCTTTATATATTTTCTTTGTTCATAGTTATTTGTTTTTTATCTCCTACAGTGGTTTATAAATGCCTTGAGACCAAGGATTATTTTTGGCTTTTCCACAGAGCCTGATACATAGTAGGTACTTAAGAAATGCTTGACTTGATGTGTCTACAAACAGCATTTCTGCTGTCAAAGGATTAGCCTATCTAAAATTAGAGACACTTAGCACCAATTTGTCTGGTGTGTACTAAATAAAGGGTTTAGTCATAAATTCCCCAAAATTATCCACTAAACTATGCTATTGGAGGCAGCTGGATGGCTCAGTGCATTGAGAGCCAGACCCAGAGATGGAAGGTCCTGGGTTCAAATCTGATCTCAGACACTTCCTAGCTGTGTGACACTGGGCAAGTCACTTAACCTCCTTTGCCTTTTTGAAAATTTTAAAAAAAAATGAACTATGCTATAAAGAGGCACAAAAATCTGTGTAAGTGGAGAGAGGATCCACATTGATGGCAACCAGGGAATATTGCAGTACCATATATGAAAAAGAAATATTTCTCCATGCCTCACCACCCACAAAAAGACTGTCACATGATGTACCAATGAGTCATTGGTTATAAGGTGACAAATGCAATTATTCCCTTTAACATCTGTGAGTTCCTTGAGAACAGGAATTGTTCTTTGTCTTTCTTTGTATCCCTAGCCTTAGCTTAGTGCCTGGGCTGGAGAAGGAAGATGCTCAATAAATGTTTATTGACTGACTTGATGAGGATAAGCTATTGGTTGGACATTTTCATCAAGCAGACAAAATTAAATTAATCTTGTGGCATCTCAGAAATACCCTTGGGTTCTGGATTATGAAAAATTCCCACTTGGTTGGAAGGTGGTCAACTCTGAACTTTGGCAAGTTGGCATTTGCTTGCTGCCTTCTGCATATTTGCAGACTGTTGTTTCTCCAACATCATTCCCTTTTGCTAGTCACTTTGTCACCTAGTATACAGCTGACAAGCTATACTCCTGGAGAGAAGAGCCCAGGCTACTGTTCCAGAGAGATGGTGCTTCAGTTAACTTTATTTCCATGGAATACAAGCTAGCAGGTTTAGACATTCCTTGGCTAACCTCATGTCCTATTCTGAGTCAGTTACTAATCACCTCTATTATCAGCCCTTGTGTCCAGTGTTAGGCAGGAATTTAAGTCACTAGCACAGAGAAACACTGCTATTTGAGGCCAAAAATAGTCCAACATTTCTATTCAGAAATAGGAAGTAGCAATTGAAGCATACAACTAATTCCTCCCCAGTGGATAGCCTTTGAATTCTTTCCAAATCTTATTTCCTTTTCCTAAATGTGGGAAATACTTCCTGTCTGTACATGATCACAATCCAACTGCCAACAAATACATACTTGCAACAAAAGAACACCTTTGTTCTGAAAAGAAATTGGATTGAAGCCCTTTAAGATGAGCCAAAAACACAAATACAAAGCAAGTTTTGAGGACATTTATATTTTTACTGTAGTTGGCAAATTGTCACTAACATGCATTAAATAACAAAGTTCTAAAACTATTTTTTTTTGCTGTCTATCTGTAGCTTTTGCAGTACAAACATTTAAGGGCATGTCTCTCAAAATTTGACTACTTCCAGGTGCCCATGAATAAGTAAATCATTTAAGAAATCTAAAGTCTGTCATGATCAAATGTATTGCTTCCTTCTTCTTTCTGACCAGATTAGATATTTTCCAAACCCTCAACCTTTTTTTGAAAAATAAAAGAAGCATTTAAAAAATTCAGATCAGTTCCATTCAACAAGCACATATTAGCCATCTACTATGCCTCAGTTTAGGGCAGCTAGGTGGCACAGTGAATAGGTCTGGAATCATAAAAACAACTTCCTGTGTTCAAATCTGACTTCAGACACTAGTTGTGTGACCCTGGGCAAGTCATTTATTTTCTGTTTGACCTATTTTCCTCATCTATAAATGAGCCAGAGAAAACCACAAATAGGGTCACTAAGAGTTAGATATGGCTGAAACAACTTAACAACATGGCTCAGTTTGTTCATTTGTAACATGAGATGGGAATGCAATTAGCTATCTGAGAACTATGATACTATGTAGTAGGTACTGTGCCAGTCACAGGGATTTACAGTGTCAAAAATGTATATGGTCATTTCCTTAAAGTTGCTTAGATTCTACTGGAATAAAAAAAAGAAATTCTGGACTGATAGATTTACTTCATATGGATTTATCTGAAATGTGCTCAGAAAGATATAAAATATTTTATTTTATATAAAATTATGGTGTAATTATTATTGTTAATGAAGAAGTATTATTTGGTTCCTCGATGGGTGTATAGTAATAATGATAACAATAGCAAAGAACAATATATTGTAAAGCATCTCTCATCTGCACCCTACAATAACCCTGTGAGGCAGGAAGTAGAGGCTTTCTTATCCCCAATTCAAAGGTAATGACAATAACAACAATAATACTAACTAGCATTTCTATAGCACTTACTCTGTACCAGGTACCATGTTAAGTGCTTCCCAAATATTATCTGATATGATCCTCCCCACTTTCTGAGTAGTTCTATTATTACCCCTATTTTATAATTAAGCAAACTGAGGTTAGAGAAGTCAAGTTGTATTCGGGGGCACAGTGGTTAGGATGTTGAATTTGGAATCAGCTGATTCCAAATTGATTGATTGATTTTGAAACCTGCTTGAGATACTTACCAGCTATAAGACTCCGAGCAAGTTATTGAAGCTTCTTGGAGCCTCAGTTTCTCCATTTCAGAGCCTCAGTTTCTTCATCTCTAAACTGACAGCATTGGTCTAGATGGCTTCTACAGTCTCATATCTATGATGGCACAGCAAATAAATGTTAGAGAAAGAACTAGATTCCAAGAGAATCTGCTTCCAAACTCAGCATTCTGCCCCCTGTTCTGAGATGTATGTACTCTTCTTTATTAACTTTAGCCCAGCTTCTAGAAGTTTTCTGCCCCTGTAGAACCTGGGATCTTGAAGGTGATCCTTTTTCAAACTGACAGTCTTCAAAGTCCATCCACCACAGTTGCCATATGTGGCTTCTGCTCTGTATATCACTGAGAAATCATACTTCTTTACAATGGGTCTATAAAACAATGATTATAATAAATGTCTGCTTAATTAATACATTAGGACATAAAGCAATTTATTATGCTCTTATTTGCTATCATTCTCCCTGTTCAAATTTAATAATGCAAAAAGGTTGCTCAGATGCCAACCCATGGAAATAATAAAAATACATTCATCATGGATATTGAACACAGACATGCCCAGCAGTTACTGATGGCGAAGAGAAAGCAGCCAAATGCCCAGGGTGAAGGTGGGGGATGTTTTCCCCAGATCAGTTCATAATTGGGGCTACCGATCAGAAGCAGAATTCCCCCAGCAAAAAAGAGGAAGCAGGGAGCTACCGAGATAATATGAAAATATACATGCATATGGGTTTGTGTAAATATAATATCTATACATATATATTAAAGAAAGAAAAAAGAGTTAGGGTGAGCAGCTTTTTCAAGTCAGTTAAATTCATGAGGGCTACAGAGGCTCAAATTGAAATTATCTCACTCCAGGCTGATAAATAAAGTAGGTCTGGTACCTAAATCATGACACTAACTATACGTTTCGATTTTTTTAAGTAGTGATTAGGTGGATACTCAGGGGAACCTACCAGCCTTCACAGAGATAACAGACTCAACTTAATATCAACTTAAAAAGAGACTTGAATTCTAACCAATCTCATGTAATGAATTGAAATTCTATAGCTTTCGGAGGGGTGGGGGGAAGATAAAAAAAGCGATGCAGCTCCATTCTCTAACTTGCTGTCAGGAAATATAATTTGTGCTCTCGGTGATTCACCTAGCTCATATGCAGCATGCAAATTTATTTCCCTAATAATCAGACCTGGAGATTGCCCAAGAGGATTAATAGCATCATTCCTTATGACCGCCAGGATATTATGCACCTCTGACATGGAAAAATTGTGTTAGTTCTACAGAGAAAACGCAAGGATATTTGTCCTGCTAGACAATATAATAGGCTGGTGCATCATCAGATTACAATGTCATTTCAAAAACCTTGAATACAAATAATGTACAGTGGGGGAAATGTTGGAACAGCCTTCCTTAATTCAGTAGCCTTGAATTCACATGTATTTTTGTGTGTCTGCTGTGTAGGTGTATATAGAGAGATATAAATAAATATATAGAGAGATAGATATATATAGATATATATGCGTGTGTATTTTTTTTATTAGCGTTTTCTGACATTTCATGCAAAAAAGGCCAAAGCAGTCTACGTTCAACCATAGTCTGTCATTGTTTGAATGTTATTTCTCTGGAAAATAGATGATAAAGACTTTAGGGAGAGTGTTTTCGGTTTTTCAAGAGTGCTGCTGGTAATAACATTCATGAGCACACCTTACATGGCTAGACACAGATCTGGCTGTGTGCATGTCAATCCCATCCATGCTTGTCGTGTGTGCTGGTGCCCGTGTCTACAACCGTCTGTGGCTATCCATGGAGCCCACATATGTATCTATATGCAAATACATGGAGCCATTTACACCCACGATTGCTTAATGTTTGATACACTAGCCCAAGCAATATATTTTGCAATCATTGGTGGAAACTTAAATTTTTTTTTTTTATCTTTTAAAATGAGTTGGTCAGGAATCCTCTAAAATAGAAATGTTTCCAGCTGTACTTTAGACCAAAGAAGGCTGCCTTAGAGACAAGACCAAATTTCATTATTATGCGCATGGGAGCAATAAGATTAGCTCCTATTGCTGCCCCTAAGGTGGAGCAGCAGGAGGAACCAATGAGATGATGCTAATGTGCATGTTAATAGTATTCTGCAAGAAGAAGTTGGGATAATTAAACATGTACCGTCTCTTTAAGACAGAACTGCACACATTTTCTTCGGATGGGTGTTTACAAGAATTCCAATTTCAGGTCATAGCCATTTCTGAGATTGCTTAAGAAAGAGATGGGAATAACTTATCTTATTCATGTATTCAAGGAACCTTATAAAATGTGCAAAACATAACAGTTTTAAGGGGCAAAACATGCATCTTGTCCTGACACAGCTGCTTTATTATGTGTAGTGTTGTATACTGACCTAATATATTGAACATTTTTAGCTAATATACCTTGCAGGAAACCAGCCTTTAATGTGATGGATTTTATAGTATCTCATTAGGGTGTGTTTATATAACCTGATACTAAACACGTTTTCAGATTCATGTTCCTTATTAAAATTGTGAGCCGCATTGATTTTTACTTGGAGCTGTGACATAGTCATTTTTACCATGAAGAAAGGTGGCTCTGAAGTTGTTCCCACAGATCACAACTGCTGTGGGACAAAAGCAGGAACCTCCCCATTTAGAGCGTCAATTACCAGGATACGGATGGGTTTGCTCAGTGGCCTCCCCATTGGTTAGGGGCCCCTACCCAATTATTTAGAATTCAGAGAGATAGTTTTATTTCACAAGAGGCCATTTTAGAAATGAAAATCCTCCATAAGCCTCTTCCCCTCAGCAACCCTCCTTTGCTGGTACCACCCTTCACCCCCAAACCGTAGTGATGTCTTGGCCCTCTCAAGGTATCTTGAAAAAATTCAAAGGTCTTTTGCATGCCTGTATCTGGTGTTTCTATAACAAGCCTAAAGTCCTCCTCAGTGACATTTATGTGAAAGTGGCAAACTTAAGGGGGAAAAAACAAAAAAACACCTTAGTGTCGCAAGCCATATTAAACAAAATAATGACTTTCATATGCGAATGTCTCCATTTTGTAAATTGGGCCTGTGAGGAATATCAGAAATTATCAGTAAATAGAAAGCTCCAGTGTTTCTCCATGGAGTCCAGGGAAATAATGACCTGAGAGATACTATAAATAGTTTAAATTATCAGAAGGTCCTTCTATGAAATGTAACGAGAAGGGAGGAAAATGTTTCCCATCTCTTGTGGCATAAGTACCTTTTGGAGGCAAACCAAATTCAGAATACAAATATTTAGAGAGAAAAAGACCTGGTTTTGAGAAAAGCAAATACTATATCTTTTCTTTAGAGCTACACAGACTGAATTTGGTGAATAGAATTCAACAAATAAGAAAAAAAAAGCCATGAAGGCTGAAACATCATCATTCAATGTATGCCTATGGCATTTCCACATTTATAAGTGAACTGAAGTCTCCAGTAGGGAGGACAAGAGAGAAAAAATTTAAATGGCAGTGTATAGAAACCACAATTGAATGGTACCATTTATATAGTTTCATTTTAATTATACTCACTTTTGCTAGAGATGAAGTCTATGAGGCTTATGTAATTGTTGTACTTTACCTGAAAAAAATATAAGCCTGAATTGGTTCCAAACAAAAAAAGAAATATACTTTTCCCTTTATTTTGCCTCTAGCATGCTATTTAGCATTAAACATTAAAGTGTGTCAATTATATCTATAGTCGATTATTATCCTGGTTATTCTACCAGCTAATCAAGTGTTCTTAAAGACATGTTGAGCAATGACTCCAAATTAATGTACAGGATTTAATTATTTGCACAAATTCCTTTTCTTTTTGTTTTTTATCAATCACAGATTGGTTAATTATTTTCATTTGCACAAATGTCCTTCACTTTTTCTCATCTGCCTATCCCACTACCATAAAAAAATAGAATGCCTTAATTTCCCCATTTATTTTTAATTAATGTTAGGCTTAACTTTTAAAATTATTCTTTGATGAAATGTAAGATACAGGCTTAGAAAGACTCAGTGACTTGTTGTACTTATTTAAAATTGGGATGAATCTAGCCTTCCCATGAACAACTATACTGTTCGTATTAACAGCTTCACAGTTATTCTGCTTGAGGTGTAATTATTTTACCATTATTACATACAAGGCTTTTAACAAAACAGTCGCTCCCTCCATTTAAGCCATGAGTTTTATAATTTATTACATCTCTTTGGTCATCAACCCACTATACAAACAGTTGGCCACCAGTGACCAATTACATTAAGGTTAAGCAACATAACTTTAAATTAGAAATAAGCTAATGTATCTTCATCAAGGGCCTGCTGTGTTTTCACTGCTGTTTATGAGATGATACTAAATGCGGATATAGAGCACGCTCACTGGGACCAATTCCTTTCGGCCTGAAAATGGGAAAGTCTCGAGTGTACCCGGGTCCAGAGCTAATTAATGGGATAACATCTGCTTTAAGCATTCTGCTGGAGCAATTTCTATCAACTTCCCATGGAAGGTTCACAGGAAACTATCAGAGATCTAAGTATCTATCATGAGTCATATTAATCGGTGGCATGATTGCAAGGGAAAAAAAATGACTTTCACTTTTGGTGTCAGTTCTGTTTGGGCTACCGCTCTTCCAAAATAGAACTCTTCTTCTTCTTCATCTTCTTCTTCTATTCTCCCCATCTCAAACAGTAGCATGGTTAATATCTGGACACTGGGAATAAAGAACCATTCCTTTTCTTAAGAAAATTCAGTCTGGAAGAGGTAAGTAAGAAGGGAGGAAAACAGGCACATTTTCTCTGGAAAACTAAGTTTTAAGCACAAAAGCATTTATGTTGTTTTATCATGTCTTAAAAACACATTGGGATTTAGGAAAGAAAAAAAACAGTACTGTGAAACAAGCTTCAGAAGGGATAAGCACACTTACTCCTCCTGTTGAACATGGATTCATTCTGATTCTAGCTTCAGTTGTGAATCAATAGACACCTGTCCTGAGCTGTGATTTCAATAAATCCACCTTTAATGGGGAAGAAGGAAAATAATAATAGTGATCACTTTAAATTACTGATATTCTGGAAGCAATTGGATACCCCAATCCTAGTGGGTTCTTCCCATTAAGATGTCAGAATGGTCATGACTGGGAAGGCCTAAGACTAGCCATTCAACAAATTTTTAATAAAGGTCTATAAAATGGAAGACACTAAGGATGGTAATGAAGCTACTTATAAGTGGTGCCCTTCCTTTTGAGGCAACTTGTTTTCTATTCTAACCTCTATGTGGCACTGACAATGGCATTCCTGGTTTGGAGTATCCATTTGATTCTTTGGGATCACTCCAGACTTGGGAACCTATATTTTTGGTGATTCTGTTCTTCCTTCTGTCCATATTGAATCATGGTATATACTCCAAATCCTACTTCTCTGCTATTTACCACCTGAGTGACCTTCAATAAGACATTTAGTCTCTCTGAGCCTCACTTTCCTTAACTATTGAACAAATAAGCTTAGAATAGATTATCTCTAAGGTTCCTCATAAATCCCATGAGCCTATTCCTTTGGCTTTGGCATTTCCATCTTCCTCTCCCCTCCTCTCATTCCTGCATTTCATGGCAACTTGTCCTTAACCTAAAAGAACCCAGATCTTCAGCCAGTAGCTGGTCAATGATCTCTTACCTTATACTAGAGTAGACAAATAACACTTCTTTGATTTGAGGTTTCTTCCTGATTTTTGGAAACTAGAAAAAATATAAAGAATGAATTTATTTTAGACAATAATTCAACATGACATTAAAAATTATGGCCTTCCATATTTTCATAAAGTAGCCTAATAAATTCATATGCTTAGGAGGAAGTTTTTATATCATATAGTCAAGTAAACAAATACTAAAACGAGTCCCAATTTCTGGAGTAGTGATTATGAAGAGAAAAATATACTATTTTTTTAAAAGTTCCATTAAATTCAACAAATGTTATCCTTTAGCCCTAATGGATGCAGTTTTTGTATTGCATCGTATATGACTTGTCCTATGATGAGAAGACTACATTAAAAAGCACTCATTTTTACTTGCAAAGGTGATCAGGTCAAATTTCAACTCTCTAAAATTGAAAAATAAGGGAGAAACAAAAATTAATCTAAAGCTGTTTTTCTGGGAATTTATCATAGAAGGGGGCTAACAGTCACCTTTATTTATGAAGATATTGTTATGATAAGATTAGGGATTTTTAAAAAAGAAAACAGTAGTATGCAAAATTCAGTATTTACTTGACTCTCA
Organism: Monodelphis domestica; assembly: GCF_027887165.1. Lineage (NCBI taxonomy): Eukaryota > Metazoa > Chordata > Mammalia > Didelphimorphia > Didelphidae > Monodelphis > Monodelphis domestica. Next base: position 643,776,230 of record NC_077227.1, read on the forward strand.
ATGATCCCAGGTAGGTGATTATATCAGATTTGGGAATGCTTCCAGCATTATTTGTTTATTTGGTTTTTTAAGTTGACAGATTTTTTAAAGATTTCTTCGATATAAGGAGACTCCCAGGATAGAAATTTCCTTTAGTGGAGTGAGATCAGCAACAAGCTATAGTCTCATAGAGATGCCTACCTGATAGATTCAAAGAGTTACACAGGTTACGTGAACTGATGCTCTCGACCTATCTTCATTCTCTAAAACGAATCCTTTCTCTCCCTGCCAACTTGATTCCCCAATTGCCCAAGATGTTGAGTCGAAATTGTATTTCTCCCTCTCCCCAAAACCCATATTTAAATGATCATGACGTGATAGGCTAGCCAGATATTTGGAATGCTATAGAAACCATTTTTATTCAGAAAAATAGACATACAATTGTATAGTAGAAAGTATATTATAGTATAGTATAATATAGCATAGTACATCATGACCCATAACTCTAAACAAAATTATATATGGCTACCCGGACGCGTACATATATACAAACAATATATAAATATGATAACACTGAATAACCATCCAAATAATACTGAACAAATATCTCATCTCAGCCACAACTACAAGCTGGCAGACCAGAAAATACATTTGGTATCTAATCTACATAAGCACAGAAATATGGCCAGGCTCATTACTGTAATAAAGCTGTGATTTGCCAGCAGGATCAGTAGAAACCCACTTGAAGCAGCCTGTCCCTTCCACCAGCTCATGTGCCATAAAGCAATAAGGTTGTAACAAGGGTGAGTCCTCAATTCAGTTGGGCTACCTTGTCAGGGTTATTTGAGCCCTTATTTGCCTTAAGGGGCCCATTTTCTTTTCCTAATGTGTACACAGTGATAATGTAGTCATTTACGCAATAAGGGAGATCTGCAAAACAGTAGTCTGCTCGCCTGGTAATAATGGAGAGTGGCAAAATAGTGTGGAGATTGGCAACTGTTGGTCCAATTACATAACTCCACTGAGGCAGTTTCCAATGCAGAGATGAGAGAGGTGGCTTTTAAAGGCATGTCAGAGAGAGAAGGAGACTGGACAAGAAATAAGGCCAAATGGATTTCTTTTTAGTGCTTTGATTAAATTAGCAGCAGGTTGATGAAAGAAAATGCCTTGGGTCCTCTGCTTGAAGTTTTCATATTATACAAAAGGCTCTTGAAAATGATGGGTTTTGCATTGGGGAGAAGGTAAGTGAAGGCAGAAGGGAGAGATACTTAGGAGGCTGGAGGGTATTCAGGAAGCCCTTTTCTAGGGTCCTTGGCATCTAGTAGGCATCCACTGAAACAATAAGAGGGATCAGAGCCAGCATGAAGTTTAGAAATCATAAGATCATAGATTTAGAAGTGGAATAGATTTCAACAGTCTGTTAGGATAGACTCTTCATTTAGAGATCAGAAAATTGAGGCCCAATGAAGTAAAATCACTCACCAAATGTTACAGGAATAGTATGTATAAGAGGCAAGATTTGAATCTATTTCCTCTGAGTCCAAAGTTAGTGTTTTTTCTAGTATATCATGATGCGTCCAAGAATTAGTTCCATTTCTTTTTTTTTATATTACATGTTGATACAATTTTTAATAAATGTTTTCTGACATTTTTCAGTCTATGTTTTCCTCTTACTTCTTCTCTCTCTCCAAGATGGTAGGTGATGTGATATAAGTTGTACATGTGTTATCATACAGATACATATTCCCATATTCATCATGTTGGGAAACAAGACACATATTGCTTACCCTAAAAAAAAATTCATGGAAGAAACAAAGTGAAAGATGGTATGCTTGAGACTCAGGCAGTCTCTTCAGTGGAGATGGATAGCCTTCTTCATCACAAGTCTCTTGGAAGTCCTCCTGGATCATTGCCTTATTGATGATAGTTATGTCATTCACAGTGGCATCAGTTCATTTCACAGATGTGGCCACTGAGGCTGAGTAAGGTGAAATAACTTGCTTGAAATTCTTCAGGTAATCAGACTGACTAACAGGGCAAAAAGGAAAATAACAAATGGTGGTAGGCATATGAAAAAATCTAGGTTGGAATCAGAAAGCTCATCTTCATGAGTTCAAATTTGACCTCAGACATTTTCTAGCTGTGAGACTCAGGGCAAGTCGCTTAACCCTGCTTGCCTGAGTTTACTCATCTGTAAAATGAGTTGGAGAAGGAAATGCCAAACCACTCCTCTATCTTTGCCAAGAAAACCCCAAATGGGGTCACAAATAGTCAGATGTGACTGAAACAATTGAACAATGACTAGAAGAATGATGGTGCCTCCATAGAAATAGGGATGTTTAGAAGAGGCATGGATTTGAAAAAAAAAAAAAGAATGTTGAGTTTGAGATATCTATGAGATGCCCAATTGGAAATATCCAAAAGCAATTGGTAATACAGGTCCAGAATTCAGAAGAGAGACTATGACTGGATATGTAGATATGAAAATCATGTCCATATAAATGGGAGCTGATGAAATTTATCAAGAAAGAAGAGTGTAGATAGAGAAGAGAAGAAGATGCAAGTAGGAGTGTTAGAGTACACCCTCAGTTAGGGGGTGCATTCAAGTCTTCATTATATTGGTTTCCAGTTTTTTTTCATATGACATCATATTTCTCCCCTTTTCTTTATGGAAGGACTGCATCCCATAGAATTTGAGTCTAAATTGTAGAAAACAAGTTTTGATGATAAAAACATTATTAGCATCTACTTGGTCAGTTCCCAAAGTATCCCCAGTCAGGATGTACCTACCATAAAAATGGCCAAGTAAACAAATTATGGGATGTCAGCTCCAAAAGTACAACCTGTGTTTTGAACTAGAACTGTGACTTCATTAATTGAAGATATTTCCTCTTCTCAGTGCAAATCAACACTTACTCTGTAATTTTTCATCTTAGAGAGTTGCTTGAGACTCAGAGATTAGGTAACGGCCAATACTATTGCTAATAATAACAATAATACTAACAGCCAATATTTATATAGTGTCTACCATGTATCAGGTACTGTGTTAAGCTCTTTACAATCATTATCTCATTTGATTCTCACAACAGCCTTAAGCAGTATGTACTCTTATTATTCCCATATTATAGGTGAGGAAACTAAGGCAACCAGAAGTTAAGCATTTTTTTCCTGTCCAGGATCTCACAACTAATGAGTAACTGAGGCTGGATTTGAGTTGAGGTCTTCTTGACTCCCAGTCTAGAACACTAGAGTCCATCTAACTGCCAACATATGTCTAAGGAAGGACTTGAACCCAAAATTTCCTGAATCCTAGACTATTTCTGTAAATCTACTATGTTATATCTTGGCAGTCTTCTTTTCCAAATAAAAATCTTGATCACTTGTCATATTTTTCTTGAGTGACCATGCATATGGGATGATTTCAGGGATGAAGTCAGCCCTCTGACTCCTTACAGTTTTCCCATCTGCTCACTAATACCTGAACTTCCTTTCCTGGGGGATAAAATATATGATTTCACAGTTAGAGATAAAGTTGAAAATGACAATACCCCAGGGAGAGGCAAAGTAGTCATTAAAAAGGATAATAATAATTATAACAGGAATTTGCATATCACTTTAAGATTTGCAAAGCAATTTACATAGATTATGTCACTTGAGCCCAAGAAATAGACTGTGAGGGACATCCTATAAGTATCATTTTTAAGCCACTGAAAAATATGCCCTGAAACTCATTCAGACTGAAGTATAAATGAATGATATCAAATGTCTTTCTGACAGCAACAAAAGGTGGGACAGAACAGAAGACCACTGGAACATCAGAAAGAAGAGGATGAGGGCCCCTGTAGATGATGAATGTATTACAAGTAAGGGGAAGATACTAGAGAAGGATATTGATGGAACTGTAAAAACCATAATATTTTTTTTCTTAAGACCAACTTTGTCCTCAGCTTATGTTTTTCTTTTTAAACTTTTTAACACTTTGACATTGGACATAGCGATCCAGAAAATGCTACAGTGATGTTCCTAGAGATTTGATGGTGGATAATCAATAGCTCATTTTCCCCTAAGGTATAATTTGGCAGGAGGGAAAAGAGTTTTCTTTTCCAGTTTTGTTATCTGTGAATGATCCAATCTAAAGTACAATCAGTTAGTTTGCACCTCATCCAAAATCCCTGAGATCTGTACAAGTAAGCCTTAGCATGGTGATGGACATGACAATCATTAGAGTGCCTCCTTTGGGCTGACTTGTCTCTAGAAGGAACATATTTAAATATCACTGGCACTATGGTGACAGTGAAGGAGAAGGCATTTTCATCCAGGGATGTTGTAACACTATAGTTTCTTAATCGAAGTTGAGCATCACCCAGTGGGCATGCATATGGTGGTGGTGAGCAAATTGCAGCGCCTTAGAGTAAAGGAATTATGAAGTGGGAAAAAATTATCAAATCAGTATGGAAAAGATTTTCATATGAAAAAGAGAAGATAAATTGATCAGATTATAAGTATGAAATATAATCCAGAAATAGCCCATGAATTTCTAGTGATACCAAAAGAGTACACGCAATACAGTGAGTGATCTCTTTGGGGCAATCTTGTCAAGAACCTAGGTAAGAGTTGTATAGGATGGGAATGAATGGATGATTTGTGACTGATATTGTAGGAAAGAATACCTACAATGAGGAGGTCAAAGAATTTGAATATTGAGTGTTGACTCAATAGCTAAGTGAGAAGGAATTTTATGAGAATGGGAAATAGAAAAAAATAATTTTCATGAGGAAGAGAATGAATGGGGGAGGGGGGGGTGAGAGAGGGATTGAGCAGGAAGGTCAGAGCACTTGACTGCTAGAATCAATGAAGAAGGATCAGACACTGCTAAACTCTGAGGATACAAAAAGCGGCAAGAGTGCAAAAGAGTAGAATTAGATGAGAGATCATAAGGAGGGTGGCTGGTTATATAGGATTAATGATAGAATAATTATGTCCTTCCTTGATAGTAAGGGTGATTAAGAGAAAATCAAGTTACCTAATATGTACATAAGATTTAATTTGTGTGTGGCTACATTTTGTTAAGTGCTATAGGGGGAAAAAAACGAAATGAAGATGAGGTCTCTAGTGTTAAAGGGTTCACATCCAGTTGTGGAGACCAGACAACTAGCAGAAAATTTACAAAGATTGTGGAATTAGGGTAATAGTTTAGAAGAGCAATGAAAGAAATGCCACTATGTCCTGACAAGATTAATTGCCAAATGGATGGTACAGATTAGAAGAAAAATGTTCTGTAGAAACTCAGTGGAATGAAAGCCAGAGTGGTCAGAAAGTTCCTTTAAATCAAACTTGGTCTACCACACAATTTTGCCTGGCACTAAAGCTAAAGAATTAACTTCAAGATGGAGATTATATACCACAGAAGGAGGAAAGAAGGTTGACTCTTTACACTAAAATACAAGTAAAGCTTCAAAACAATGACCATTTCAATTGACACAATGACTTCTCCTTCAACAGTTCATCAGCATTAACCATTACTTGGCTTATTGTGATTTTGGGTCCACTGGGAAAAACCCAAGTTCTGATCAAATACATATGTTGAGGGTTTTTGATGTAAAGGTATTTTCCAGTAGGCTGGCTTCTTTCCTCCACTCTTGTTTCCCTCTCCCCTTGAAATCTCCCTGGATAGGACTCTGTGACCTGGGGTACTGGGGTTGGATTTAAATTCTTCTAAAGGGGTCTTTAACATTCCAAGCTTTATAGAAATGCTAGGGGCCAGGCTATAGTTCCCAGGCTGCTACAAATTTCACATTGTGTTTGGCAATAAAAATTAACTATACAAGCATGAACAATACCAGAGACCCAAATGGAAAAGAGAGAAGAAGGGGCGTGGCTTTGGTACTTTGTTACTGGACCTTACATAGACTTTTTTTTTTTAAACAGAAGACATGTATTTATAACTACTGCATATCAATTATTGCTAATTTCAAATATTTTACATAAATTTCCAACATTTTAATTGCAAATGAGAAGGAAACATCTTTTTTTAAATGGAGCAACACGGCTTAATTCCATATTCTGTTTGGTTTGCAATCCCCAGTATATGCACATCCAGATTAAACTTTCAAAATGCTGTTTTTACCCTTTAGTTTAAAATTAGATATAATTTAATACTCACACATGCTAGATACAAGCAGAAGAAGAGCTAATTTTATTTTCCAAGCATCTTTCCCTGATTGAGAAGGGACTTTTGATATTCTCAGATATATGATAAGGAAGGCAAACCCCAAAGGACTGGGTACATTTCCAAGGAAATGATACCAAGCTTAAAGAGCAGGTGGTACCTGAGAAGGATTCCCTAGGACTAAAAAACCTGGCTCCATCAGGGAGTAGAGAATATGTTTCAAACAAGCCTTTCTCACTTTGGGATAGGAAAGAAAGCTTATGTATAATTCATTTTCCCCTCTCATTTGAGTCTTTTTGAATATGAACATTTTAAAGCAAAACAAAACACAACCTGAACCATTCTTTACCAAATGGGTCTTAGGTTCATAGAATGGATTTTATTAAGAGTGGGGGTGGGGTAGAGAAAGGAAGGAAGGACAATGGATTAAGTGTCAGAAGATTTGGGTTCAGATTCTTCCAATTATTAGATAACTGATCTTGGGTAATCCAACTTTCCTGAACTTAAGTTTCCTATGGTAATGAATAGGATGATGATAATAATAACGATGCTCTACCTTTTTTCATAGAATAATTATGAGAATCAAATGAGAAGATTTTATGTGGAAGGATGTGAACTTGTATACAAAGGTAAGGTAAGCTCAGGATAGGGGTAAGGGGACTGTATATTATGAAATTTATTCTCTTTCTGAGGGAAATATTTACTTTATTTGAATTGTTTTGGCATATTTAAAAAGCCCATCAATGCCCACAAAAATGCCAATTATTATTGATTCAGTTCCCATCTTCCCCTTTGTCATACTAGATCAAAAGATGTTAGAGTTGGAAAGAATTTTGTCCAAGGTAGTTAGTAAACTTAATTTGTGAAAACTCACGTTAACCCACCATAACTAGGTGGCCCTAGACCATATGTCGCATCCCCTTCCAGTTACCTACCAAACTAGCAGGGCTCCATTTTGCCCACTTCTTATAAATACCCTTTCCACCATCCCCACCCTACTTCTACATCTTTAGCTTTTTTACCCTTACTTACTGAATAGTAAACAAACAAAATGCTACTATTGGTAACTACTAGAAAGTAATTCTTTCTGGCTTATAGTTCCATGTAACAAGTCCTGGGACCGCCTAGGCCACAATTCCCTTCCCTGGCTACCATTCCCTTATATGATTATATATAACTATCTATAGAGTTTGCCTCCATTTGAATTTAAGTTCCTTGAGGACAGAGATTATCTCATTTTTAAATTTGTGTTTGGCACCCAGTAGATGCTTCACAAATGTTTGTTGATTGATTAATTGATTAGTAGCAGAGCCAGGTCTGGAAGCCAAAACTACTCTCTGGGCAACTAGGCCTCTTTCCATTTCCTTTTAACACTCCTCAAACCACTGAGCTCAGAGGACACAAGCTGAACTTATGTGAAAGTGGAGAGAAAGGAGAGGCCAAGTACATAATATTTCTCATTAGGCCCACTGCCTAATATTCATTAGGCCTGCTTTGACTAATTTGGGCTTAGGAGCAGCTGGTCTTTTGCTTTTTTTTTTTCATTGTGGAGGAAAATGAACCCTTTAAGTTTCTCCTCTCCATGTGGATTTTAGTTTTAATCTGCAGAAAAATATTTTTTTTCTTCCTTAAAGGGACTTATCCATTGACATCTTCATCACTGGTTATCCTTTCTCACATGACCCTTGACCTTTAGGGAAGAGGAATTCCCATTTCTTTGTTTCCTAATGTCAAGTCCCATTCGCTGCCATTACTCAACAAACTTTCTTTTAAATCCATGCCATCCATTTATTATCCTCCAGTCCAGATCCTTGATGCTGCCATATATTGCCCTCCAGGTGACAATACCTCTATCCTCAATGATTCAGTACCTACCTGGCTCACAATTTTCCTCTCCACTCCAGCCTTGCCATTCGCCTTGGTACATTCACTATTCTAAGCCATGAGCCTTGGAATATCTTGATTCCCTCAAAGTCTATGACCTCCATCTGCATTCAGATAATCTACCCAAAGAAATAATTATACTTTACAATTTACCTTTGTCTGATAATCTTTGATTCTAGTTTCTTATATTCTGAGATTCCTTTCCCTGATCACAAATCTCTCTCCTTCCACATCTTGCATGGTTTCACTCCTTCTAAACCTGAATTTCATTCTTCCTGAGATCAAATTTTATCTCTAAATTGTTCTTTTTTTCAGTCCATTACCCCCTGCTCTCCTTCTTCTCTCCTTTAAGATGTAGGCAGGTAGTACAATGGATAGAGTCTTATGTCCAGATCTGGCCTGGGATACCTACTAGCTATGCAATTCTGGGCAAATAATTTAATCTCTCTTACCTCAGTTTCTCCAACTATAAAATGAGGTTAATCATGTTAATAATGGCCCCTATCTTCCAGAGTTGTTATGAGGATCCAATGAGAAAATATTTGTAAAGTGCTTGACACAGTGCCTTGAATATAGCAGGTATTTAATATACGTTTGTTCTGTCCCCCTTCTCTCCTTATAATTATGACCCCCCAAATAACTCAATAATCAATGACTATCTTGTCGATTTGCATCTTTTTTATCCATCTGTCCTTTTCTTATCTATATGGTGCAGATCTACAACCCTAAGTCCAGACCTAGAATAGAAATGTCAACTCATATGGGTCTGAGTCAGATTAAAATGTAATTCAGAAATGTCTAAGAAAAATAAAAATACAATAAAACATTAAAAATGCTGATTTTGTGGCCTTCCAAAGCAAGATATCACATGTAGGGATGTGTTTCTAATTGAATTTGATACTATGACCTACACTAGCTTGTTTATATGTCCCTTCCATAAGTAGATGAATACTGCATTATATGATACCAAGAATTTGGAATGACTTTGTACACTGCAGATTCATGTTATTGAATCTCAAATTGATTCTCACTACTGAATGGCTATTTCTTTTAATGGATCTCCACTTGACTCCCCCATCCTATAATCCACAGTGTGACTATAGATGGTGCAATGGTTAGAGCACTAGACCTAGCATTTGAAAGAGTAGATTTCAATCCTCTCTCAGACTTAATGACTGCATGACCCCAGGCACATCACTTAATCTCCTTGTGCCTCAGTTTTCCTATTCATAAAATGATGATAATAACTACCTCATAGGTCTATTATGAGGATTAAATGAGATAGGATATGTAAAGTAGAGACCTTAAAACACAACACAAATGCTATTTATTTTACATATAACAGATCATTGCATACTATATTATTAATAGTTACAATATGTTATTATCATCATCATCATTATCCTTATTATCATATACTTACCTCTCTTATGTGATCCTCAAAGAATTTATAGTCTAGTTTTCATTTCTTTCATTTCACAGATAAGGAAACTGAATTTGAGAGAAAAGTTACTCACCGGTCATCTAATTAGTCCTAGAAAAGAATAGAAAATAGACTTCCTGGATGCCAGTTCTTTGTTCTTTTCCTAATTGTAAAGCATCCCCATCCCCTAAATGCGTCCTTCTTCTTAAGCTAAGAATATATTTTTCCTACTTCATACATTCTTCCCATTCTGCCCAATATCTTTATCTTGTTGCCTGTCTTCATTAGTTTTTATTTTCATCCTTTGTTTTTATTGAGTCTGGCTGTCGTAAACCTTTACCTTGTATGCATTATCTAACTTCTTTGCTATCCTCTTGCTGTCTTCTCTGCTTTCCCTTTAAGACATCTAGGTGGCACAATGGATAGATCGCTGAATCTTGAGTCAAGAAGACTTGCATTCAAATTCAACATCAATTTAACTGTGTGACTGAGTAAATCACTTAACTTCAACCTCTGTCTGCCTCAGTTTCCTCAACAGTGAAGTGGGATAATAATAAAAGCTAACTTTCAGGATTGCTCTGAAGATCAAATGAGTTAATATCTATGAAGTATTTAGCATAGTGCCTGGCACAAAGTAGGTACTTAATAAATATTTATCCCCTTCTCTCTCTCCCCCTGTTTTTACATTCTCTACCAACTAGTGACTCAGTATGAAGAGAATCCATCCTTTATTTCAATATTGCCAAAGTGTAAACACCATAGCTCTTCATTTATCTGCAGTCCTCACCACAATTTTGTACTAGAAATGACAATGCAACTATTTCATTTTATAGCCAAAGAAACTGAGAGCTATTCAAGGTTAAACAACTAATTAGTGGCAGAATGGAGACTAGAATCTAGATCTCCTGACTTCCAGCCCATTCTTCCTTGATGACATGTTCTTAATGAATTAACTTAGCCAGACAACTCCACTTTCTCTCCAGAAGTACCAAGTGCCTTTTAAACTGATTTTGATGGAGATGTTTCTAAAATGTACTACATACATCCCTGCCTCCGTAAATGAGCTCTATGGAACATAATTTAAACTTTTATTCATGTCTCAAAGGTCATCATTAGGAAAAAAAAGATTACCATCTTGTTTCCTAACACAGTGCTACCTGCAGGGGTAATTCAAGCATAGGGATACTTTCTTCTTACACCAAACATCTGTAAGCCACATGCTTTTTTTTATTGATTTTTCTTCTATTTCCTTTCTTGCCAAAATCTGTCACTTCTTATTGCTGTTTTTGCCAAGAATAAATAGGGTCATTTTTTTTTTAAAGTCAGTAATCTTTATTGTACAAAACATTAAATAGTCACAGAAGAGGATCTAGATTTAGAGGTAAAAAGGATCTTAGAGATTATCTAGTCTAATCCTATTATTTTACAAATGAGATCCAGAGTTTCTCAAAATCACACTGATAAGAGGCAGAGATGAGATTTGAACTTGAACTCTCTTAATCCGGATTTATTGTTTGTTTTTTATCCTACCATCTCACTTTTCTGATATCCCAGGAGCCATATAGTCCAACATTCCTTATTACAGATGAGGAAACTGAGGCCAGGAAAGCTACATGATTTTTCAAGCAGCGAGGTGAGAAACGCTGTTGTTTTTCTCCTGTTTCAAAGAAGACCAATGACATTGGGTCAAAAGACATGTGTGTGATTTGGATTTAAGTGAGGCAGAGTTTCACAAAATCCTCCAATAAAAGTCATCAAGTCCAGTAACAAGACAAAAATCAGAATGGTGATAAGTGGAAATAATGTCAATTCTGGAGTCAGGAAGATAAATTCAAATCCTTCCTCAGGTACTTCTTATGTGATCCTGAGCAAATCACAACCTCAGTTTCCTCATCTATTAAAATTCCTCATCTATTAAAATGAAGATAATAGTAACACCTATCTCCCAGCATTCTTGTATCAATAGAAACATTTGAAAAGCACTTTGCAAACCTTACAGTGCCATATAAAATGCTAGAAATCATCATCATTATTATTCTGTTTAAATTCATACAGATTTTAATTCAAGAAATAGTTATTAAGTGCCTACTATGTTCCAGACACTGTGCTTAGTGCTGGGGATACAAAGGAGAAGCAAAAGTTGTCTCTTCCCACACAGAGTTCCCATTCTAATGGGAGAGACAGTATACAAGCATATATACAAACGATATACATAAAGGAGAAATTAGAGAAAATTTCAAAGGGGGTCAAAGTAGCAATGCTAGTATTTGAACTCAGATCCTTTGACTCCCAATCCTATCTTTTCTATGAAATAAAATGAAAGGGCTTTGTGAAAGCTATTTCCTTTGCTCTTTGGGGTTTGGTTAGTCTTTTTTTCCCCCCCAAAAAAATCTGGTTTTCTGATTCTTTTCTAGGTAGCTGAGTTAACATGGGTCTGATTTATCATATAAGAGTGTTCTTAGTATAGCTAATATGATCTGAGGTCGAGGGGTGGGAAGTGGGTGTTACGAAGACTGAGGCACTCTGTACATTGCAAGCTGTAAAGTTACAGTGACCAGCTTAAATAATACGAATGGAAATAGTAAATGATCAAAAGCCAGCATTCGAGTCTTCTGAGAAATGGAAAGATTTCCCAGCTTTAGTTTGAACTATTTCCAAATTCTGTTCCTAGAATCATCCCTAATCTGTGCTAATACGACATACTTGTAGCTTTGTTATTACAAAAAATTATGGTTATTTCTTGTACCTCCCTTTTTTGTGGCAAAGGTAATTAGGCCATAAACAGAGGTCTGACAACTAATTTGATTCAAGGCAAAATTAATATGGAAGCAAGCAGATAATTTTAGCCAAGTGAAATTAAAAGATATATTTTTAATGACATTTGAAAAAACCCAAATCTCATTTTTTTTGTTCTCCCCCTCTTTCCAGTGTTCTCTGAACCTCTCCTGCATCAGTGTGTACGGTGACCCTCACTGATTTAGGTGAGCTAATGGCCTGCCTGAGAGCGCTTTCCTGATTGCTCACTTCTACCTGGCCCGACTATTGATCTGTAGACACACAGCTGCATTTTCCCCTTGCTGTCTCCTGTCCTCCTGCTCCCTGCAAAGACTGGATGATCTGAGGAAAAGGCATTTGCTATCCTCCCCCTTAAATTTTCAAAATTGCATTGACATTAATAGGAGTCAGGTGGTTAAATCCACTCAGGCAGCTTTGAGAATTTAAAGGTTAGAGGCATTTGGGGGGTTTTTGTGTGAGTTGTTGTTGTTTGCTCCTATCTTTATCTCCCCCACCCCCGAGATTCATACATTGCTAGAGTTGTCATACCCGAAAGAGATTAAATAAGCAACTCGACAATGTCAGCAGAGCCTTGAGAGTTTATCTCCAAAATTATCACCTGCCTCCCGAAAACCATAACCCTAAAAATATTGATTGGTTAAAAGGTAGGAGCTGAAGGAATGAGTCAGCGGTCTCCATGGATTATCCTAATCAAATAAGGGGAGTATTAACTGGGGTACTCACCAGTTTGACAAGGTTTGCTTTGAAATGTAGACATCTCAACTAAAGTTATGTGTTTCATTCTTTTGAATATTTCTCCCAGACATTTAAATACATTACTACTAAGCAAGAAATGAAGAAAACATAAAAAGCATTTTAGGGAATAAATTCAGTAAGTTTCCATTTGTACCAGACAGTAAAATTGTTGACATGCATTATAGTGGGTGTGTATTTCTCGGAATGCCAAGGCCTATTCCCATACTCAATGGAATATTCTTCTGTCAGAGGTCATGTAGAAGAGGGGACCTGTTCACAGGAGTAAGAGTGGTGCTAATGGTGATGTTTCTGGGCCAGCATTGCCCCGCCCTTTCCTCCACATGACTGGGGTGACAATTTTGGTCAGTAGTAAGAAATGGCAATATTATTCACCTTTCTATGGTAATTGTTGCTAAAACAAGCAAAGCTTAGGAAGGGGTTGAGGGCAAGAAAAAGGAGAGAGAGAGAGAGAGAGAGAGAGAGAGAGAGAGAGAGAGAGAGAGAGAGAGAGAGAGAGAGAGAGAGAGAGAGAGAGAGAGAGAGAGAGAGAGAGAGAGAGAGAGAGAGAGAGAGAGAGAGAGAGAGAGAGAGAGAGAGAGAGAGAGAGAGAGAGAGAGAGAGAGAGAGAGAGAGAGAGAGGAAGGGAGGCAGGGAGGGAGGGAGAGAGAGAGAGAGAGAGAGAGAGAGAGAGAGAGAGAGAGAGAGAGAGAGAGAGAGAGAGAGAGAGAGAGAGAGAGAGAGAGAGAGAGAGGGAAGGAGAGAGACAGACAGATAGAAAGGGAGAGAGGGAGAGACAGAGAGACAGAGTGAGAGAGAAAGAGAGAGACTGAGAGTCAAAGAGGAGAGAGAGAAGAGAGGGGGGGTGCAAAAAAGAAAGATACCATAATTCACAAGTCCACAGTTGTGCTTCTATCTATGCAGGTGTTGAGTTGAGGATATATTCTATACTGAACAACCTAGAAGTTTATGAAGCACATCTTAGAATTTTAAATAGTTAAGAACAATTCAATCTAATTCAACAAACCTGCATTAAGTGGCTAATGCCTACAAGGCTCTGTGCTAAGAGCTGAAAATACAAAGATATAAGCAAAAATGTCCCTGACCTCAAGGAGCTTACTTGGAGGAGAGTGGAAGGGGGGTGACATTTGCATAGGTAAGTATATATAAAGTAGAGAATAATGGTATTAAAGGGATGGTTAAGGGAAAGTGCTCTAGCAGTGTCTGGCAAAGGAGAGAAAGCTTTCAGCCAGGCAGGTGAGGGGAACACCCTGGAGGACTGGAGAGACTACTCAGAGGACTTGGTTGGGCTGAGCTTTAATAGGAGGTAAGAATTATGAGGGGCAGACATAAGAGGGAGAGAACATTCCAGACATAGAGGAATCCCAGGCTGTGCAAAAATATGAGGATAGGTGAGGTGTAAGTTAGGGGAACAGGCAGTAGTTTTATTAGGGAGGATCTTAAGTAAGAAGCTTAGGAGTCTATATTTTATCATTGAGGGGAAGAGTTTGGGGCAGGAAAAGTGTCCTGTAGCTTTGGGAGCTGTTACTACGTCCGCCATCATAAAGTTGTATTGGAGATTAAAGAAACTGGAGACAAGGTAATTACTGTAATAGCCTAGATGATGATGACCTGAACTAGAGTATTGGGCATGTGAAAAGATGGAAGGGAATCAATGCAAAGGATATAAAAGACATCAAATCAACAGGAGTTGCAAAAGAGTTAAAGGTAGTTCTAAGACTCAGACTCTGAATGACTGAGAAGATAGTGGTGGCCTCAACAGAAGCAGATAATTTGGAAAGGCAAGCAGATTTAGAGGGTAAGGTGATAAGTTCAGAATTGGGTATGTTGGGTTTGTTATGGCAGCAGGACATTTAGGTGAAAATGTTATTACAGGAAGTTAAGGCATGGGATTAGATTTTAGGAGGAAGATTAACCTAAATATCTAGGTATGTTCTAACTATATAGAGGTGGATGTATAACAATGGATTGGAGTGATCTGTGAATACATGGAACATTATAAAATCTTCAAGAGTGTTTCTATAGAGTGGTGTAGTCAGAAGCCAGATGGCAAGAGGTTGAAGATTGCATGGACAGTGAGGAAATTAAATCAACAATCAATCAATTAATCAGTATGTATTAGGAATCTACTATGTACCAGACATTGTGTTAAGTTTTAGGGAAACAACTAAAATGGTCAGCGGAGAATAGGATGGGTGATAGCATGTTGAGGTGAGGTAATAAATTCAGAAAGGATGGTATTAACTTTCTCTGCCAAGTAGTAGATCTAATATTCCCTAATTTATACCAGAACTCTTATGATTTTGGTCAGAGGGACTAAAATTTACTTCTATTATTCTGTAGATGAATGAGATATTGACTTGGATTTTTTTCTACTCAAGTTGGCAAGCTTTTGCCTTTTAGAGGTTAAATTTATATCCTATCTGTTAAGCCAATGATGGTTCCAATAGATCCCTAAAGAAAGGGTCAGACTAACCAGAGAGCACCCATAAGGACCCCTTCCATGGCCAAGGGAGCAAAACCATACTGAGCTCATTTCAGCTGGAGGGGCTTTCCCAGCTCATCTTCTGGATCATTGCCAAGAAGATCTGTCCAGCTGTAAGACTGATTTTTTTATAGTTATTTTCACTTATTTTTTATTTTGCAAGATGTAAACGAATCTGTTTAGCTAGGAAATCACGTCCCCTGAAAGTGATTATAACCTAATTTGACATGCAGTATTTGTATACTTATTCTAGTGGTATGATGCATTTACAGTGTTTACATAAATAAAGATCCCTCTATAATTATTCCATGAAAATCTTAGTAAAGAGTTAATCACATGACCCCCTCCCCCCAACAAAAAATTCATTCGGGTAAGAATTTTTAAATTCATGAAGAAATTTTCTTTGGAACAAAAACAACCATTTTAAGAAGAAGATTCCATAAAACTTCTAGGAGTACCTGAGAATTCAGCATCTCTGTCTAGTAGGGAAAAACATAAAAATAGGGATCTGTTTTAAGTCTTTTTTACTTTTCTTGGGATGATGCATCAAGAATTTATTGTTTTAGACAAACAGGAGAAGGATTTTAATTGAAAGAAATGGTGTGGGGGTGAAGGGAGCAGAAATCATGCCATTTAAAAGGGAATCCATGAAAATATTTTAGTCTTCAAATTTATATTCCATATTTTTGTTGAGGATACTACCATTCCTCCAGTCACAAGTTTTGCAACATAGGAGTCATCTTTGACATTTCATTCAACTGTTCCTTAGTCAATCAGTTCTCATCTTGTCATTCACACATCTACCACATCTCTCTCCAATATTTGTAAAGCATTGAGCCTGACACATAGTAGGTACTTAATAAATGCTTGTTCTCTTCCCCCAGCTCCATTCTTTAATCATACCACATCCTTTCTAAGTCAGTCCCTCACTGAATTTTGTCAGTCTCAATCCCATTCTAATTAATCCTCAATATACTCACCGTATTGATAACTCTGAAGCTTAGATCTGGCCATAATGTCCATAGCTCAAGAAGCTTTAATGACTCCACATTACCTTTAGGTTAAATACAAACTCCTTTGTTTACTTAAAGGTCTTTACCATTTAGGACCAGCATTTCTTTAAAGGCTAATTACACCTTACATTTTTCTCACACTCTAGCAAAACCCACTTGTTGTTCTCTCTACTAATATTTCATCTTCTGCCCCTTTGCCCTTTAAGGTCTATGTTTCATGCCCTGGATTTCCCACCTAATCACCTATACCTCTCAGAACTCGTGAATTCCTTCAGGGTTCATTCATTTGCCACTCCCTTCCAGAGGCTTTCTTGATTTTTCCAATGGCTAGTCCCTGACTGAGAATCACTACATAAATATTGTGTATTGATCCTAAATTTATTTATCTGTAAATATCTCCCCTTCCACAGAATGGAAGCTGCTTGAGAGCAGTGACTGTCTTTGTTTTGTATTTGTACCACTAGCAACTAGCACAGCCTGGCACCTAGTAGACATTTAATAAATGCTTACTAATTTATTATTCCTAAAATAAGATATTTCCTTGGAACTTGGACATTTTAGCAAAATTTTGGAGGGCATTCAAACACAAAGAACTGCGCAGCAGAATATACTCACATGTCAGTCAAGAAAAGACATTTATATCCCTGGGATAAAACTCTTTAAGTCATTCTCAAGAGTAGGGATGTAGGGACATAATATCTGTATTGAAGGGTTATCATTTAGAAGAGGAATAAGACTTGTTCTATTGAGCCTCAGAAGGCAGAATTGCAAGCAATGTGTCAAAGTTACAGAGAGAGGTAGATTTAGGCTTGAGGTGAGGATAAGCTTATAAACTATTTTAGCTACCCAAAGGAGACAATGGGTTCCCCCTTACTGGAGTTCTTCAGACCAAATCTAGATGAGCACTTGTTGGTTAAACAGTAAGAAGGATTCTTTTTTCAGGTCCTTTTCAATCAAAAAATTAATTTTGTGATCCTATGATTCATTTATTTATTTATCAATCTAGCATCAGCTATCATGTTTCCAAACAAAAATTCTGTGGGTAATACAATAGTAATAAAACTCTTTGTCACCAAAAGACTTCCCGTGGGGTTCTAAGAAGTTACAAGAAGAAATACTAGTATTGTGTTTGCACAATAAACACTGCAGACTTGGCATACTTCAACCATTCCTATGGCACTTTCCTTCTTTCCCATTATATTAGGCACTGGAAAGGATCTAAGATATATACCCTGGTATACAGAAGAAAATGAGAGTTTCCATTTCTCTCAGAAAACATTCTCTGAGGGCCAACCTTTTATTACTCTTGCAATATTATTGTGCCTTTCTTTTGGTTAAGTAGTATTGCATATGAAAATAAAGAATAGGTATAATCTAGTAAATATTCTAGTAAAGAATATGTATAATCTAGTAAAGCTCAGGGTGAAATAAAATAATAGCCCAGAATTAATTTCAGGCAAAATTGGATATTCATCCACATCCCCATTCAAAGATTTTGCAACAGGTCTCAAAGACTGAAAAATTAATGTTGGGGTAGGACTACAAGCTGAAATTTTTATTTTATGAGCATTATTTTCAAACCTGGAATGCACTATTTTCTTCTATTTCAACATGTAAACATTACTTTTAGTCCCCCTTCTCCCCGGTCATGGGGAGAACATGAACAATAAAATGAACCATGAACAATAAAAAAAAAAATTCTAATGCTTATGCTACTCTACCAAGGACAAGAACAATCACATTTCATTGGAAAATTGGGCTATGTGCCTATATACCATTGACTAAATATCCTCTATATTTTTTTGCCTACAATGATTACAACCCTAATCGATTTGGCCTTTTTATACATACACACAGAAACATACATAGATATCCATTAATTCAGAGAATAATGCTTTCTTTTTTTGAACCACTTGTTCATCCCCTCTTCACAATAAATTCTAGACTCTCTTAACAAGCTTTTGCCATGGCAAATACTATCCAAGTCAATACCACTGTTGTTATAGCTTTGTTTTATTCTGGTTTCAAATTTCCATCCAAGAGGCATCAGTATAAAGTAGATCTATTCCATGGCCTTGGAGTAAAGGAGACATGGGTTTAGAAACATACTAACTGCATACTCAAGGACAATCACCTTTAATTTGGAAAATCTCAGATCTCTAATTCCTGTTTTTAACCCGAAAGGAACAGAAACTAGAGTTTAAATGACTTGTCTTATGTCCAAAACAAATAAGAGTCAGACCAAGTCCGTAACTACTCTATTAGTATACTTATATTTTGGACATGTTCAGACTCTTTCCCCCATTGAAAGGGACTCACAGATAATCTTACATTCTATCATAAGGTTTTCTTGCAATTAGTATGGATAACTGGGAGATGATTGCGTATTTGCCAAAAATGTTGTTATTTATTAGTATTTCCAATAGAAATATTTGGAGCTAGATTATCCCTTTCTAGTTCACAAGACTGAAAACTGAATAAGAAATGGGAAAGCTTTTTTTTTCTCATTTACTGACCACTTTTTCCTACTTGGCCTACTTTCCATTTAACTGACCCTTCTTTCCCTCACATTTCTGAAAGTGTGCTCTTGTGCAACAAAGAATTTCCCAAGCTCAACCTTCCATTCTGGTCAGCCTTCAATCAGCACTTATTAAAATCCTTGTCTCCCTGACTAAGCGAAGTTTACTCTGTGTGTGTGTGTGTGTGTGGTGTGTGTGTGTGTGTGTGTGTGTGTGTGTGTGAGAGAGAGTTTTTGGTTAGTGATAAGTATAATCATCTTGGGAATCAAAAGAGATTTCTTCTCTGTTTCCTACATTTCCATAGTGCCACCTCAAAGTAGACTAGGACAAATATCAGGGAGAAGGAAAAAGGGGGGAATACGCTTCTGATGAGTGTGTTCCATGAGACAGAATAGTCAGAACACCAAATGCCCCAATTTGGAGGCGACTGCCCCAGTTTTCAGAAGCTGTCTTGCCTGCTTTCTTGGGAGCAGATCTAATGTTCTCTATCCCTCTGTCCCTGTTGATTGCCTGAACTATGAGAGCACTGAGTAAAATGACAAGGGAATGGGGCAGAAGTGGAGGTAGCCAAATCAAAAACATTTCAGAAGAGACCCAGAATCCAATAATAGACATTCTTCAAGAGATCCCAGGAGGGGTTTTGGTTTTTCTGCGGAATATTACTTGGTTACTTAACATACTCTATTGTCTTCTCTTAAAAGCTTCAAATTCTGGCAGCTTTACTTAACTAAAGCAGAATCCTAGAAAATGAAATCCCTCTTACTCTAGGTTAGTGGGACCAGGGGAAGAAATCAAGGCTATAACTGAAAGTATCCCTTCCTCCCCCTTGCCAAAAGGTTCTAGTGTAAGAGAATTCCTCTTCATGTCTTCAGCCCCTCTGGGTTTACTCCCTAAAACCTACTCTCTTTAGTGGGCAGGATTCCCAGAGCAGGACTGGCTACTGTTCCCTTCAGACTTCTGCATATAATTCTGAAAGAAATGGAGAGGAGGGGATCCCATGCAATCACAGACTTTGTAAATCTCCTGTTCATCTATTTCATTTAAGAGATATAAATTGTGAGTGATTCATGCCACTTCTGCCATCTACCTTAATGTTGATTGCATTTCTGTTATATGCATTTGGATATGCAACCTAAAAAGCCAACACATGCACCTGTGTGTGTGTGTTGTACGTGTGTGTGTGTGTGTGTGTGTGTGTGTGCGTGTGTAAGGACTGGACTTGCAATATCACTGCATAAAAAAACTTTTAGGTTGGAAAATCTATTTATTCCCTGCAACTTATGGTCTTAGAGCATTGCCTAAAGCAGCAGTAAACATTTCCCAATCACATTTTAATCTAGTTCCATCTTCCCTGGGGAGTGGTGAGGGCCACCTACCAGTTTGACACACCATTAGCCTAAAGCATTGAAAAGTAGAGAGTCTTAGTAGAGGTGAGTGGCCAAAATGTATTCATATTTGGACTGGAATCCAGGCTTTTCTGGCTTAAAGGTCAGCTCTCTTTCCCCCATGTTATATCTAACATAAAAGTACATCTATGTAAATACACATGTACATGCATTTAGAGACATATATACATGTATATATGTATAACTTATAAAATATTTATTGTATAATATATATGCACACACATGTTATATACCCATATATACTTACATGTACGTATGTGTGCACATGAGTGGTGCAACGGCTAGAGCACCAGGTCTGGAGTCAGGAAGACTCCTCTCTGTGAGTTCAAATCTGGTCCCATACCCTTATTAGCTGTGTGACCCTGGGCAAGTCACTTAACTCTGTTTGTCTCTGTTTCCTCATTTAATAAATGGAATGGAGATGGAAATGGCAAACCACTCCAGTATCTTTGCCAAGAAAACCTCAGGGTCTTAAGGAGTCAAAGATCATAACTGAAAAATGACAACAGCAATATTTAAAGTATATACATGCAAACATATACATAATAAAACATATACATATTATGTGTGTATTTAGTGTGTGTACATGTATGTAGTTGTGCCTATATGTGTGCTTGTGTAGCAACTCAATTGGGCTTACTCCCCAACTCCCACTCACATTGTTTTAACATAGTTCCCAAAGGACAAGTGACTGCAATTCCCCTGTGTCATTCTGAAGGGAATGAACATTTCCTAGTCCTGTTAATCAAGAGTTTCCACTAGCTTGTTCTTCATTGATTGATTATCAGCCAGACTCACTAAACAGGCAAAACATGAGTGGTTATAGAAACCAATTGGAAGTAGTGCAGTACTCTTGTCTCATATATAGACTCACAAGGTCTAGAAGGAGATTGGATTCAATCATAGAGGACACGTGTTGCGGAACTATAAACATAGAGCAGTCAATTGCTAGAAGCCATTTACTCTCCTTGTGAAGTCCTCATGAAGTTTCCCTCAAAAGTAGCCCTCCTGGGCTCTAAAGCTTAGTGCCTTATAGAGTCAGGGGGGGAGAGAGAGAGAGAGAGAGAGAGAGAGAGAGAGAGAGAGAGAGAGAGAGAGAGAGAGAGAGAGAGAGAGAGAGAGGGGGGGGGGGGGAAGGGAGGGAAGGAGGGAGACAGAGGCAAGAGACAAAGACAAACAGAAATGACAGACACAGATGTTGGGAAAAAGAGGGAGGCAGAGGGAGAGAAATTGGAGGTGAAAGACAGAGACAGACAGGAACAGAGATAAAGATGACAGAGACATAGAGAGCAGGACATTGGGAAAGAGAAAAATAAGAGGAGAAAGAGAGAGAGAGAGAAAAACTTCACTCTTCTCAGGAGTCCTTTACTGATCTTACATGTACACAGAGAAATACATTGTCACAGTTTATTTGCTCTCTCTCTCTCTCTCTCTCTCTCTCTCTCTCTCTCTCTCTCTCTCTCTTTCTCTCTCTCTCTCTCTCTCTTTCTCTCTCTCTCTCTCTCTCTTTCTTTGTGTGTGTGTATGTGTGTATAATATATATGTATACTCTATTGTGTGCCTATGCACATAAGTGGATAAGTGTATTCTATGTATTTGTACACTAATAATAGTAAAAACTCAAATTTATACATCACTTTAACAATGCACTTTACATACATTATCTCATTTGATTATCACAAGAACCCTCTGAAATAATTAGGACTATTAGCCTCCCTTTATAGATCAAGAAGCCAAAGTGACCAGGTGGTAGAGTGCACAGAGAGCTGTGCTCAGAATCAGGACAATCACAACTCAGACACTTACTGGCTATAGGGAGCTGGACACCTCACTTAACCCATCTCAGTCTCAATTTCTCCATCTGTAAAACAGAGAAAATAGCACCTCACATGGTAGTAGTGAAACTCAAATGAGATAATATGTGTAAAACATTTTGCAAAATTGAAAATGAAATTAGAAGACAAGCAACATATACATATATGTATAGACACTTTCTATGTATGCACATATCTGTATAAAATATATTTTATATATAAAAAGTATTAAACATATATATAGGTATATGTATATATTATGCAATACAACAGATATTATACAATGAGATAGACTAAAAACTGAACAAGAAGAGGAAAGTAGACTGGGTTGTCTTTGGGAAATTTTCCTGGACTTTCAATTACTGCAAACTTTTCCATGAATCAAAGGCTTATCTTTTTAATAGCAATATTCTTCCATTGATGTTTTGTGTTCACAAGTCATAGAATTCAAGAGCCTCTGAAAAAATGAAGTTTAGAATCAATCATCCAAAGGATAATGGAGAGATACTTGGTGTACCTGAGCAGGCTGCTTACACATTAAAAATGAAGAATAATGTTAAGAGTCATATAAAGAAAATCATAAGAAAATATATGACTAGAAAAATATGGGCTATTCAATTATTAAGAGTAAGGGGTCAATTTGAATGGTTCAATGGGATATGAACAACAGTAAGAGAATTAAAGGAAGGTATCAAGCATGTTAGGATTGTTTTGAGTAAAATGTATAAAAGGACATGGAAGAGAATCATCCAAGATAATCTGGCATCAGTAATCTGCATTGTTAAAGAGAACCCCTACATAAGAGACATCATAGAGCCACTGGAGAATTTTATTAGTAGAGTTTGAGAGAATTGGGGGGTTTTTGTCTTTGGTTTTATTTTACACAAATCGTCATATCCTACTAAGGAATCCTAATCAACTAAAAAACTATCTGAAATAATTAACAATTTTTACAAAGTAATTGGATACAAAATATACCTATATAAATCATCAGCATTTCTATATATTATCAACAAAATCCAGCAGCAAGAGTTAGGAAGAGAAATTCAATTTAAAATAACTGTAGACAATTAAACTACTTGGGAGTCTATCTGACCAAACAAACCCAGGAACTTTGAACACAATTACAAAAGCTTTCCATAAAAATAAAGTCAGGTCTAAACAAGTAGAAAAAAATAAATGCTCATGGGCTGTCCAAGGCAATGTAATAAAATGGCAATTCTACATAAACAATTTTACTTATTCAATGCAATCACAATTACGTTACCAAAATTATTTTATAGAGAAAACATAATAAAAAATTAATTTGGAAGAATGAAAGGTCAAGAATATCAAGGGAATAAGTGAAAAAAATTTAAGGAAGTTGGCTCATTATTACTAGATCTTAAACTTTATTATCAAGTGGTAAACATCAAAATAATATGGAACTAGCTAAGTGATAGGGTGGTGGGTCAGAGGAATAGATTATGTACATACTGTATAGTAATAAATAATGATAATAATTTAGTATTTGATAAAACCCAAAGATCCAAGCTTTGGGAATAAAAACTCATTATTTGACAAAAACTGCTGGGAATAACTAGGAAATAGTATAGCAGAAATAAGATATAGACAACATTTCACACCATTTATCAAAATAAGGTCAAAGTGGGTACATGATTTTAACATGAGGAGGCTATAGCAAATTCCTTTAATAAGGGCTTCATATCTCAAATGTATATAGAACTGAGTCAAATGTATAAGAATACAAGTCATTTCCCAAGGGATAAATAGTAAAAGGATAATGAACAAGCAATCTTCAGATGAAGAAACCAAAGCCATCTATAATCACATGAAAAAATGGTCTAAATTGCATTGATTAGGGAAATACGAATTAAAATAACTCTAAGGTACCACTGCACACCTATCAGAATGGCTGATATGATAGAAAAGGAAAACGATAAATGTTGGTGGGTATGTGGGAAAATTAAAAACTTAATGAGTGGAGCCATTTGAAACTATGCTTAAAGGGCTATAAAATTGTGCATATCCCTTGACCAAGCAAAACAACTACTACTAGGTCTGTATCCTGAAGAGATTTTTTTAAATAGGGAAAAGATCTATTTGTACAAAAATATTTAGAGCAGCTCTTCTTGAGGTGGCAAAGAAATGGAAATTGAGGGGATGCCCATCAATTGGAGAATAAATGAAAAAGTTGTGGTATATGATTATAATGGAATACTATTATACTCAAAGAAATGATAAGCCAGATGATTTAAGAAAAACATGGAAAGACTTACATGAAGTGATATAGAATGAAAAGAGTAGAACCAGGAGAGCATTGTACATAGTAACAGCAATATTGTACAATGAAAAACTGGAGATGACTTAGATATTATCAGAAATACAATGATCCAAGACAATCCCAAAGGGCTTATGATAAAAAATGCTCTCCATCTCCAAAGAAAGAACTAATGGAGTCTGAATACAGAATGAAGCATACTCTATTTCTTCTCTTTTTGAGTTTTCCTCCACAAAATAACTAATATAAAATATATATTTTACATGATTACACAAGTATATACAACCTATATCAGATTGATTGCCATCTCTGGAAAAATAAGTGAGAGAGTTTGGAACTAAAAATGTAAAAAAAATAATGTTAAAATTTGTGATTATTTGTATTTGGGAGAAATAAAATATTTTTTAAAAAGATGTCAATTTTGTGGTCTACAATTTAGTTTCTTAAAATAATAATAAAGATAAGAATAATTCTAGTAATGATAAAAATAGTAATAATAATTACAGTTCTTATTTTTCTAGAACTTGGAGAATTTCAAGGTGCTTTCTTAGAATCAATACTAAGAAACAGTTCCAAAACAGAAGAATGGTAGGACTAGGCAGTTATCAGAAACACAATTATATAAGACAATCCCTTACCTCACCACACCCAGAGGAATCTCTGGGATCCTTCTGGCACATATTACTCAGTCATTAGCAATATTTTCTAATAATATCTTGTGCCACTGATTAACCTTTCACTGGCTCTTCAGGTTTTAATGCTAACTCTGCTACTTACTAGCTGGGTGTATTCTGCAAAAGTTACTGAACATCCCTTGTGGCAGTATTCCCTTCTGGATATTTCCTCTAATGCTCTTCACATGGTAGACACTCAGTAAATATCCATGCATAGAGGAAAGTCAGGCTCTGACATTCTCCTGGTATTACCACCAAAAGAAAACATTCACCATAATGGGCAGCTTGGTGTCATTTCCAGAGCTTCTCTGCTTTCAGCAATTATTCCAAAGCTTCATGGCTGATATCAGTAACAAATACCTTTGTCAGGCTGTCTAATTTATGATGCCTGGCATATAGGAGAGCTTTAGTTAGTCACAAAAGGACTATTCATTATCATTTGTATTTGGGAACCATTCTTAATCTTGTATTAACCTAATTTACTCCTCAGGTTCCAAGTACATAGTGTCTTCCATTTTCGTTATACTCTGCATTTCGGTAACACTCAGAAGCATCTCATGTATCGGGAAATACAAATGCAAATGGCTTGATCATGATGACACTACCATTTCAAATCACATCCCTCAATTCAATACCGTTTTAAAAGTTGATTCTAAATCTCTACTATTGAGATTATATGAGACTAGATTCTGAGGTCACACACACACACATACACATACAGAGAGACAGACAGACAGACAAGTCCCTGCCCTTAAAGAACATACACTCTACTGGGAAGATACTGGTAAATAAATAGGCATAATCCAAGGATAATTGAGGATACAGAGAGCATTAACAGTTGGAGGAATCAAACAAGGCTTTATCAGGGAGGACACACTTGAGCTGAGCTTTAATGACCAAAAAAGATTCTTTGCAGCAGAAATGTAGAGAAGATACATTCTGGTCATGGGAAATGGCCAGTGACAAAATCTAACAGTAGGAGATAGGGGGAACAGTTCAGGAAATAGCTAGTAGTCAAGCCTAACTGATGGGGATTAGCATGAAAAAGTCTGGAAAGAAAAGTCAAATCAGATTGCAGAAATCCCAACTTACCAATGTGTATCATATCCTATAATCAGTGAGAATCCCCTGAACATTTTTAGGCTAGGAAATAAAAATGGTCAGAGCAATTCCTTAGAAAGATGATTTGAAGGGATGAATTAGACAGTGGATATTCTTAATCTCTGACTTTCAGGCTAAAGATTCTCCCTTCTTGACTCTGTATCCTGAACTCACTGGATCATGGGGAGGGTGAAATTTGAAATGTCATTCTCATGTTACCTCTGAGATTATCTGAATATCACCATCATCATGATCTAACAAGGGCAAGTAGGTTTAGCTTTAGAATCATGTGGAAGAGGGATGAGGCTTATACAATGTACCTCCAGAATTGTAACATTTCCCCCATGCCCCCAAGCCCATAGCTTAGTTGGGAGGCTCCTCTAAGGACTTCCATTTAAAGAGTATACCCAGACCAATCATCCCTTCATTTCCTACCAAGATGCATTCCTCTCTTATTCTCCATTATGGCCCTGAATGAAGTAACTTCTCTCTCCTCCATCCTGCTACACCCAGCTTTTAATCTCCCTCTTTTCTTTAGCTCCTTGAGGATCAGAACTTTCTTTCTTTCCTGTTTTCCTAATATTTAACACCTGTGCCTAGCACTTGGCACACAGTAAGTGCTTACTAAATGTTTGTTGACTGACTGATTAATGTGTAAAGTACTTTACACAACTTAAAGTTTTATATAAATGTTAACTCTGCTATGAATATAAGTTTTAATGCTTCAGGGAGATTAATATAAAGACTTTATGTTTGTATATTTATATTTAATCTTTATATTTAAAGATGTCTAAGTTTCATAGGGTTCCTTGGAGGGTAGTGTGTTTCTTATCACTGAAAGTTTTCATGTAGAAGCTGGCCAAACAGTTGCTGTAAGTATTATGGAAAGGAACTATATTTTTAGATGATGGTTGAACGAAATGACATCTGAGGTCATTAATAAATGACACCAAAAATATTTGAGTTTGATATTTGAGAGCTCAAAGCAACCTTGGAAGTAATCTGCAGTAGAAAAAAACTCTTGTCTCAGATCTTTCATTACACAGATGTGGAATCTTGGGCAAATAAATTCATCTCTTTGGAGCTTGTTTTCTCATATGTAAAATGAGACAATGAAAAGGGATGTCTTCATCTCTTCCAGGTAACTGTAGACTCATCTCCTCCAGACTTTATCATTCTATTACTTGGAAGCTTTGTACCACCCATCCTTAGTCTACACATTGGAATTACCCTCTACCCTTAAAACTTACAATTAGCTATTTGCTCTTAGAACTTCCAATTTAAGGAGGAGGCTCAGGTCAAGGATTCTTCATTCTTCTCCATGCCCCTGCATTGGGTACCTTCTTTTTTTCAGTTTCTGTTTATTCCTTCTTTCAAATGTCAATAGGAGACTATTTTTCTTCCTGTTTTTTTTATATTCACAGCACTTCTGACAGTGTGATACCTTGTGAGTCTTTAATAATTGCTTGTTGTTGTTCAGTCCTGTCTAACTCTGATGACTTCATTTGATATTTTCTTGGCAAAGATAGTAGAGTGATTTGCCATTTCCTTCTCCAGCTCATTTTACAAATGAGGAAACTGAGGCAGAGAAAATTGAGTGACTTGTTCAGGGTCACAATGCTAGTAAGTATCTGAGAATGGATTTGAACTCAGGTTTTCCTGGCTCCAAGTCCAGCACCCTATTCATTGTGCTACCTCACTGCCCTTTTATTGGCTATGATATACATTAGGATTCATTTGTCTAACTCCTTTCATTACAGATGAGGAAAGAATAAATGATCTGGTGCCAAGGTCACTCAGAGAGTGAAAAACAAAAACCAAGGTCTAAATCCATGTCCTCTACATCTAATTTAAGTAATTTTGACACAAACTTCAAATTATCAGTCCCTTTTTGCATTCTAATGATCTTTGAACTCAAAAGTCTTAATTGTATCTTAGCAAATTATAGAATCAACTTGTGGATACTACTTAGTAGGTCAGGAAGAACTGAGTTAAAATCTTGTCTCAGACACTTAATAGTTGTATGACCCTGAATACATCCCTTAACATCTTTCTGCCTGGGTTTCCTAATCTGAGAATGAAAAAATGATTAATTATCAATTAATATTAAGGTATGAATATGAATTATTATTAATGTTTATTTTATTAATGGGGTTAATAATAGCAAATATCCCCCAGGGTTGTTATAAAGACTAAATGAGAGATAGACAGACAGACAGACAGACAGACAGACAGACGGATGGATGGACGGACAGACAGAGAGATAGATAGATAGATAGATAGATAGATGATGGATGGATGGATGGATGGTTGGATGGATGGATGGATAGATAGATAGAAATATAGATAGATAGATAGATAGATAGATAGATAGATAGATAGATAGATAGATAGATAGATGATGGATGGATGGATAGATAGACAGAAAGATAGATAGATAGATAAATAAGATATAATTTCACAAAGCATAGTCAGTTATATTTTGAACCTATTATAAGTATTATGACTTGCTAATTTTTCCACTTCTAGACCCTTCCCTCAGAGATTATTTTCCACTTTCCACCTATGTTCATATGTTGAATATACATTATTCTTTGTATATTGTTTCTAACATTAAAACACAATTTCCTTTGTTGTAAAGAATGAGTTTTTACCCTTCTCTTTAATCCAAGAATTTGGTACACAGGCTGGAACATACATGCTTAATCATTGCATAGTGACGAACTAATTTCCCATTCATCAGAGTGTTCAAAAAGACAAGGCTCTTTCTCTTCAAATAATTTGATTCTCCTCAATAACTATTTGTTGAAAAGTTGTTGTATGTTCTGCCCTATTCCAGATGCCATGGATAAAATGACAATTAAGAAGCATGAGTCCAGCCTGCCCTCAGGACTTTACAATATAACTTGGGTGATTAGATGTGGGTGACAATTAGGGAACCAAACAAGATAATTTAATTCAGCATAATTAAATGGGATGATAGGAATAAACATTTACATAGCACCTACTGCATGCCAAAAATTGGGCTAATTGCTATTACCTCACTTAATCCACATAACAAACCTGGGCAGTAGATGTGATTAGCCTCATTTTATATTTGAGGAAATTTAGGCAAACAAATTAAATGACTCGCCCAGCGCTACATAGCTAGCAAGTATATGAGACTAAATTTGAACTCTGCCCTTCCTAACTGCCTAACTGCGGGTCCAATGGTCTGTTCACTGAATCACCCAACTGCCTCAGTTGTATAGTAAAAATGGCAGATTCCCTAAACAGCCAAAAGGAGAATAGACCATTGTGAGTTGGAATGTGAAGAACTGGTAGGATTTGACTAAGTAAATGGACAAGGTATTCCAGGTGGGAGGTCATCATCACAAAAGAATAAAAAAATGAAAATCAGAAAATCAGAGAGAAATAAGGAAATTCTTTTGCCTGGAGTAGAGATAGATTATGGATTGCCTATGTTATTTTTTATTTTACCATCACACAGTATTCCTCAGATGTAACCATAAACCTAAATTTTTATTGGCTGATCTGAGGCTGCCAGTCCAGTATCTTCCTTATTCCGTGACTCAATGCCTCCATCTTCTAACTGGGCATTATCTCATTGGCTCCTACTTAGCTCACAGAGGTATTCTGTATTAATGAGTTTAATGCTTGAGGCATGCTTAGAATTCTCTGAGAGAGAGGCACCAATTAGTATTACTATAATCATCACTTACCACACGCCTGCTTTACTTGAACCCATTACTCACGCTTTCCTCTCCCAGGAGGGACCCTCTGCATCTCTCAGGGTTCTTAGGCATGCCCTTTAGGGGATGAACTTAGCAAGTTCTAAATTTGGAAACAATCATTTGCAAATGTTTGTGGAATTGGGGGGAAAACCCTGTAAAGCTTGAATTTCTCAGAAGATTTATTCTAGGCGATGGAGAAGGGAAAGGGGACTGCCCAACGCTCTAGCGTGGATGCACAGCCCCCTGTCCTCAATTTCTCCAGCTGGTAATGACAATTCAGAAATGGAGTTCGCATTCCCAAAGAAGGAATGCTGCCAAGGTTTTTCATCTTATTTAGACGTAATGTCATTCTGATGATGTTGTGATACAGCCCCTTACAAGCAAGTTTAAAGGGGGGGGGGGGGAACACCAAAAAAAAAAAAAAAACAAATATTCACCAACCCATATGGTCAATAATTGCTGTTTAATAGTCCTCCTATTACAAACCTAAGAAGCAGCAGTCAGAATTACCAGTAGAGGATTAATAAACAGGAATGAGTTAATAGTGCATAAAGACCTTCAGTGGAACAGTGGGGGAGTTGAATATTCTTTTCTTAAGTCAGCTGTAAGTAATTACTACATGGTGTGCTTCTGACTATTACCATAACAGAGCAATTGGACGTGAAGAATGGATAATATTATGGACATGGAGGTATTTTTAGAATGTCAGCACTGAAGCAGGTAACTGGCCTACCACAGCACAAACCTTTAAATAAGTTTAGAAGACTTTTCTTCCCCCCTTTCTCCTCTCTTTCCCTATGACATTTAGCCCTGGAAGAATTTTTAAAAGATCAATCTAATAAATTATTTAAAATAACTTTACAAAGAAGAGGCCTGTGATATGTAAATAAGAAGGAGAGACTGTGGGGCGGGAGGAAGCAAAGGCCCCAAAAAGCCCAGGTGTACAGAAGCATCCAGCCGCTGTTTCGGTAACTACATAATCACAGGTTCCTTCCTGTCCCTTTGAGAGCATCGCCTTCATCTGTCTGAATGCGGAGCCTGCTTGACTGGCTTTTGCTGGCTGTTCAGGTGAAAGGGAAAATATTCAAATAAGAGCTGTAACGGTGATTGCTGGAGTTGTGGGTTTTCTAAAATTGAGTTAGTCATCCTCAGTGATTTAATGATGCATATCATTTATTTTAAAATATTATTACAGGGGCATTGACTGAGATGCGGCGCCTTCTTCGCGGGACTGTCCATTATGCTATGCGGCGGGGTTTTTTCATGGACGGCTACAGGCTGAGATATTGTCTAACGGCACAACATATGTTCTCAGATAAAAACAGCTTGAGACTTTTGATTCAGAGAGTAGTAATTTTGCAAATGCACACAAATATCATTTAAGGAATATTTTGAATTTTTCAGGCTATAGGTCCTTCTCCGGCTCCCTTGCTGCACGGGGCCGATGTTGATTTTTCAATTTGCAGGTTTGTTAAGCATCATGGAATGTTTTGGTTCTCAATCAAGAATATTCTTCCCAAGTGGTTCCAAAGTCCTAGGCTTGAAAATAAACGTGTGTCCTCTTTGTCTCCTAGCAGCGTGTGTCCCAATGCACAATAGCAGGACAAGATAGAGAAACTCGATACCTTTGATTGTGCCATCCTATATGTTTTTAATCTGCCAGCCTAGTGGGCTGGAAGCTCTCTTCTGTCTGGGAGGCTTTCTCTCTTCCTCGGGAGGTGCTCCTGTTTGGAGTCAGGGGGTGGGGGGCACATCGGGGGAGGGTTAGCAACTGGGACTCGGGTCTTCTCCCCAGCGGGGCTCCTTCTCCACGTTTTGAAATGGGAGCGGAACACAGGATAAGCCACTTCAGTGCCGATGACCTCAGTTTCCCACCTGAGAAAAAGAAGAGATGAAGGCTATGAGAGACATGGCTATGCTTAAAGTGATCTTTGGGCAGCGCTTTGAAATCTTCAGATGAAAGCTAGAGGGAAAGTGCCTTGTGGCATTTATTTTATTATTTTTCCCCCTGAAAAATCGCATGATGGTGGCTGAGTTCCATCCTTTGGCCTATTCTGATTCACCACGAGACAAATCCCATTGTTGTAGAAATATGTTGCGGCTTCACATGCCTGAGTGTTCTTAACACACAATAGCAAGGAGAGATCAAGTAATAAGGTATCTTGGATGATCCCTCTGTTTAGCCAGGGAAGCTGGATGGAATATACAGTGTGTGTGGGGAGGGGATCAGGGTGGGGAGGAGGGAGAGAATCTGGGCGAAGATACCCAATGTGAAGACAGAAGAATATGGAGGGAGCGACTCCTTGTGCCCCTGTGTCTCTAGTATATTCCTTAAAATGTCTTTACGCGTGTGTTCTTCCCTATAATACCAAAGAAGGAAGGCAAAAAGGGAGAATTGCGTTAACGAACTATAATTTTAATAAAGTCTAATGCAAAGATGGATCCCCCCAAAATGCTAAAGTCTGCAGAGTCTAAGACATCCCAAGACTTAGCAGATGTTCTAGTTTTATGTTGCTGATTCCATAGAATTCCAAGATGTCAAACTACACAGTAGTCATTTTTTAATATATTCATTTTACTTGCGTTCTTACGCATGGCCCTTCAGGTTTATTTCTTATCCTCCACTACTTCACAAATTCCTCAAAGGCAAGATATTTCCTTCCAGTGTTGCTCATTTGTCCAAAACAATAGCATCATGAAGTGATTCCATTTAAAGAGTATTTATTAAACACAAGCAATGTGCTAGGCATTAGAGACATGAAGGAAAGAAAATAATAATATATTCTATTGGATAGATACATGAAATATACAAATAAGTGAAGTATGATGCATATTGAGTGAGGAAAGAATACTAATTACTAGCATTGTGTCATTTTGTTAGAATGGAGATTTTTTCTTGAACAGGTTGGATGAGGTGGTTGCTGAATTCCCTCCTAACTATAAAAAATCTCTGATTCTGTGAAGGGGGGAGGAGAATGGGGAGAGATGAAGGAAGTCTTCACAGAGGAAAATGGCACCTAAGATCATCACCAAAGGAAAATCAGGATCCTGAGGCCCAATTTGAGGCAGCAATTCATTCCAGGGAGCAAGATGGGTTTTTATGAATGTTAAAAGGAAACTCATGAAGTATTGAGTTCAAGGAATAGCTAGTAGGCAGATTGGTTCATAACGTAGTGTTTATGAAAGGAAATAATAAGAAATAAATGTGTGTATGTATATGTACATATGTGTATGCATGTACCTATTCATAAAAATTTATATGAAAAATATAAATCTATATGTATAAATAGATGGGAGTTAATCTCAGAGGAAAAGAACTAGCTGCTGGGAAAACCAGGAAAAGTCTCCTGAAGAAGGTGGGACTTGAGGTGAGACTTAAAGGAAGCCAAGAAAGGCAAGAGGTAGAGGGAAGGAGGAAGAACATTCCAGGAATGATCAACGGCTGTATAAATGTCACAAAATTGCTATATGTGAGAAACAGCAAGTAGGCCAGTGAAACTGGATCAAAGTTTGTGAAATGGAATATAAAAAGCATGAAAAGGAAGGAAAAAATGCAGGTTGTAAAGGGCTTTACATTTCAAACAATGGATTTTCTATCTGATCCTTCTAGTAATGTGGAATCATTAGTTTGTTGAGTTAAAGGCTAACATAGTAGACCTTGTACTTTAGGAAAATCATTTTGACAGTTGAAGGGAAGATAAACTTGAATGGGGAAAGACTTGGGATAGGGAGCCCAATTAGATGGCTACAATAATAGTCCAAATGAGAAGTGATGGAAAGCCTCTCCAACGTTAGTGACTATGTGAATGGAAAGAATAGAATGAGGGTAGTTGGGTAGTTCAGTGGATAAAGAGCCAATCCTGGTGATTTGAGGTCTTGGGTTCAAATCTGATCTAAGATAATTCTTAGCTGTGCAATCCTAGAAAAGTCACTTGACCTCAGTTCCCTAGCCCTTACCACTCTTTTGCCTTGGACCTGGTACTTAGTACTGATCTAAGAAAGAAGATAAGTGTTAAATTTTTTAAAGAAAAAATAGAATGAATTTGGAAGGGGTTGTTTAGATAGAATTAATAGAACCTAGTTACTTTGAGATATGTGGGGTGAGGGAGAAGGAAGAATTAAGCATAACTGAGGTTTTGCTTCTAAATGACTGGGATAGTCATAGTACACTCAAAAAAAATTTAGGAAGTCCTAAGAAGGGGTGTGTTTAGATAGCTCTAAGAGTATGGACTTTTCAATTAGAAGGCATATTATAAATCAATATAGTCCAGCAATCTTCTTTTTCATATCAAGAAAGAAGGTTCAGAGACGTGAAGTCATTCCTCCAAGATCATACAGGTAGTAAGGGTCAGAGACACAAGGTCTTGGTAGAGAGACCTGTGGAAAACAGAAGCTAATATTTCAGGAGATAAGTAATGGCATCAAAAGAAATTTAAAAGAGTAGTCAGGCATGTAATATGAAAACCAGGAAAGAGCACTGTCATAGGAGCTAAGAGAGAGGAAGGTATTAGGGAAGAGCAATTCCAAAAGTTTCCAAAGTGGTAGAGAAATCAAGGAGGATGGGGACCATTTAAAGGTCACCAGGTATTAAGTTCAGCAATTACTGGTACATTTGGAGAGATTTACTTTCAGTTGTGTGGAGGTCAGTCAGGAAACCAGGTTAGAGAAGTGAATTGAGAGGCAAGGCAATGGAGGCAGGAAGTGGAAATGATTCTTTTTAGGAACTTGGCATAGAAAAAGGAAGGAGTATCAGAGTGATGCTAGTTTGAGGAGATTGCAGGGTCAAGTAAAGGTCTGAACAGCATGTGCTTGGCAAAGGACAACAGGTAAAGGAGACAGAAGGCAACAAAATTGAGAGTTGAGGTCAATGAGCTGACTTTGGCAAGAAGGATCAACTCTTCTTCATAATCATGAAGCTATAAAGGGGTTTAGAGAACTGGAGGAGAAAAAAGGAATTCATATCAGCTGGTTTATTTTTTTTCCTCATATAGGAGAGCTTTGATACAAGACTCCTGATTTCATTAGATTATAGATCCTTTAAAACATCTGGGGGGGGGGGCAAGGGTAGAAGAGGTATCCAGTTTACCCTGAAGGAGTGAATAGTAGAAGTGGATGAACAAGACATCAGTTTATTTTCTCTTACTTTTTTATTCTACTTTGGCAAAATAAGAATAGAAATAGTGATTAAGGATGGTTAAGGATTTGGAAAACATCACAGGGCTGCAAATGGTTAAATTTTTATTCCCTTATTATCCCCATGTAACATGTTCTTTACAGGTAAAGTCATAATTTCCTAGCTGTCCTAATTGAATGATCTAAAAATAATTAATTAATGTGCTTAACATACTATCGTATATCTCAATCTGACCATATCTTAAATTAGTACTAAACTTTATGCCTGTGGTGACAGCATTATCTAGCAAAATCAGAGAATTTTAGATTTGTAAAAGAGTTTATTAGCCATTTGGTCCAACCCATAACAGAAAAGGAATGGCTACAATAAATAAGTATATTCATCTAACTTCTGCCTAATGATCTCAAATGACAGGGAACCCACCCCTTTCTGAAACATTTCATTCCACTTTCGAATAGTGGTATTTATTAGGAAATGTGATTTTTTTTTGTCTTTTTCTCTTGACATCAAGCTTAAATTGCCTTGTCACCCAATTGGTCCTAAAACTACATTCATTCTTTTCACTTAGAAAACAACACCCTGTGGCTTTTATCTTTTACAGAAAACTATGATAATGGTAATAACATTTTAAAAAAGATTTATAAGCTACTTCATATGTAATACTGGGTACCCCAAAAGTCTTAGTGAGGTTTTAAGTTTGAACAGCTTGGAGATATTGCTGTCTTCAATTTACAGATGATACAACTAAATCTAGGAGAGGTATAGAAGAAGTCCCCATGGTCACATTGCTAGATGTAGAATTCAAACTCAGGTCTCTTTGAGTTCTCCAAGCATTCTCTTTCCTATCACTACATCATGCTGCTTTCAAATAATTACAAAGGTAACAGGAATCATGATGTCCTCCGTTCCATGAGATGACACACTTAGAATTATTAAATTTCAGAACTGGAAATGGCTTTATGGGTTATCTTATCTAATCTGTCTGTGACTTAGAAATTCCTTTACAACAGTCTTTGATGGTAGATTTTTGCTTTCAACTTAACAATGGTGGGGAAGTTACTTTGCCTAAAGAGGCAATTCATTCCACTTTTAGGAAGCCCTGGTAGTTAAGAAAGGGCAGTTAGGTAGCACAATGGATAGAGCTCCAGACCTGGAGTCAGAAAGACCCATCTTCCTGAGTTCAAATGTAGCTTCAGACATCTAACAGTCACCTGGGTAAGTCACTTATTCCTGTTTGTCTTGGTGTCCTCATCTGTAAAATGAGTTGGAGAAAAATAAAAGCAAACCACTCCAATATCTCTGCCAAGAAAACTCCAAATGGGAATCACAAAGAGTCACTGAAAAAATGACTGAACAACAATAATGGTTAAGAAGCCTTTCCCTTTTTTCAAGATGTAATTGTCTCCTAAAATTTATTTCAATGGCTTCCAGTTATAGACATATGAATGTCTTCAAAGGCTTAAAAAAGCTGTCATGGACCTCCCTTCACCTTCACCCAACCCTTCTCCAACCTGAACATTCCAAGTTCCTTCAGATCATCTTGACATGACTTTGTTAGCCAAGATGAATCTATGCTAGGAGAAATTTGGGGCAAATTGAGGGGATAAAGGGGGGAAAAGGAAATAAGGGTTGGGGCACTGGAACATACAGGATCTTTTTAAAAATTAATTCACATTTATTTTTAATGACCTTTGGCTATTAAAGTCTTAAGCTTCCTTTAGGCTTTAGTGGCTTAAAACAGAACTAAGACTTTTGGGACACACTTTAAGGAATAGGGAAGGGAGCAGGCAATGAAATCTTGAATTTTGCACAAGATAAAAATCTTCTGGCTATTGAAATATTGAGTGAGCAAAAAAAAATTAGAGTAAGAAGAATCAACATCTACTATTGACCACCCATATAATTTTACGAAAGAACTCAAAGGTAGGAAATGAGTATCAATATGGGAAAGTATAAGGTGGTATGTTTAAGAAAAAGTAATCTAACATGTAAAACCCAGTGGAATTGAACATCGGCTACAGGGGGCAGGAGGAAGGTATGGAAAGAACATGAATCATGTAACCATGGGAAAATATTCTAAATTAATTAATTACATAATTTTTTTTCAATTGGAAATAGAAAAAGAAAAACTACTCTATATATAACATATAAGATGATGGTTTCCAAAGCATCAGTTAAAACATAGAAAATGGAAATAAAGGTCACTATACAGCTGGAACACTTAAACATTTTTGTATTATATTCCCCTTTAGCAATCTAGTAAAG
Source organism: Monodelphis domestica (assembly GCF_027887165.1). Taxonomy (NCBI): domain Eukaryota; kingdom Metazoa; phylum Chordata; class Mammalia; order Didelphimorphia; family Didelphidae; genus Monodelphis; species Monodelphis domestica. The sequence continues at coordinate 643,813,660 of NC_077227.1, forward strand.
CTTATATACCGCTACCCAGAATGCTTTTAAATGCACAAAATAAAATGCATAGGATTAAAAAGGAAACCAATTATGCTGAAATGTAAATATTAACATATGAAAAAATCTTAGATTTCAAGTTAATGACTTAAATAGCCATCCTTATATAGAATATTTCCTTAAAATTGGTCAAAATTGGCAAAGTAGTTTCCTGTTTCTTTTCTTATTTGAAATCACATAGAGTCTTTCAATCTATTGTGCCTCACTACAAAACAGGGCTAAGGGCATGCTTATTTCATAGAATTATTATGAAGATTAAGCAACAAATTATATCTGAAAACACTTAGAATAATATGAAATACTATTTATGGAGTATTTAAAGGTCAGCACAATGATGGACATCATCAAAAATCGAATTCAATAAGAAATAATGAATACTATCCTACAATCCAATAAAACAATGGAGTTTAAAATCCTTTGCCTGTTTCTAGTCATCATACCTTTAAGAAAGAAGCAAAAGGTTTGAAAATGAGTGATGAAGATGATCCCATAAAAGAAAGAGATACTGGACTGATATCAGAAGAGGCCCACAAAATCAAGCCACCTAATCCTTGAGAGATAATAGCAAAGAACTCTTATGATCTAAATCTATAAAATAACATGACTTTTTTGGATTCAATTGTATAATCATGGAACTAGGAGTCATACTCTAAATTTTCAAATAAAATGAAGGACTCTGCCACTAAAGTCCTCCTCTGGATCCTTCAAAAGAGCATGAACCTACATTCTCAAAGTCTAATAGCCCTTAGCCAGCTGGAAGAACATAAACTCCAAGACAAGTAATAGCCAGGGGGTGTATTATTGAAGACTAGCCTAGGTAAATTGGAAAGGACTCAAAACCCCAAGGTTGGGCACCAAGTGATGACTATTTCTGTCATGGTGGTAGAGATAATTTCATTTCTTGGTCTTTGTTCCCACTGCTTATCACAGAGTGTAACACATGAATGAATGCATGAATAAGTGAATGAATAAATGAATTAATGAAAATTAATTCCATGTGTTTTTAAAACCTCCCAGTCTTGTTGAGTGGATCACTTTATATAATTGTAAAATGCTTTACACAATGCATGGCACCATATAGCAAATACTATGTCAATGTTATGTTGTTATTATTATTATGATTACCATAATTGTTATCATTTGCCAGGCACTGTGCTAAGTGTTAGGAGTGCAAATATAAGGAAGGAAATGGTCTCAATCCTTAAGGAACTTACATTATAAATTGAATTGAAAACAATGGACAAGGGTGGAAGAATGAGGCTTATGTTCTGGACAAGATAAAGCAAAAATACCAGATGACGTAAGGGTTAGAGTCCAAATTCTATTGGAATATAAGGAAGATGATTAAAGTCAGTATGCTCTGGAAATGTCCAAGAAATGCTAAGTAAATTATTTTTCAGTTTATTGATGAAATGTGGAGGGATCTTCAATCTGTGTCAGTGGAGGAATGATCCACAACAATGGAGTGACCAATCTCTCAAAGATCCATAATAAAAAGTATAACCATATTATATTAATCTAGCCATTTTGAAAGTTTAGAATATAATATTATTTATCTCTGCCACCCTAAGAGGGTGAGGTAGAAAATTTATAACCAAAATGATTAATTTCTTCAAGGAATTCAGACTTTTTATGCTTACTGCCTCCTTCCAGTTCAACATCAATGATCAGTTAGGATTTTGGTAAGTAGAGATCATAATAGAAGGTTTGAAGGTTTTTCAAAGATAATAATGGAGAATACTGTTCTGTAACACCTCATGCTGGTTGATGACTGAGATTAAACAAGCTGGTGGTGCCTTTGGCCAATTAACTTCTTCCATATCACATGTTATACTATAGTCTCCTAAAATACCAAACTCACTGTTTAAAATGAACTTTGTACCACTGAGTGCACCCATTGGTCTTAGGAAGGACAACCTCCAATGAATTTAGCAAGATAGCCAAATGTTCAAGATGCCAGATTATTAGTATCTACAATGTGACAATGACTATTATTTCTTCTCTGTAGAACAGAATAACACAAGTTAATTAATGCTCTCTGGAAATATTCCAGCTTTTAAGACCCTAAACTAACCAGAAGCATTTAGAAAGATGGACTTTTTCAAACGAAAATGAATTATAGACTGATATTCTGAATTGAAACTATCAAATACATTATATCCTATAAGTGAACTAATGAGATACGTTTTTATAAAATGAGGATAACTTTTGCTGACAAAGAAAATTGTAAGTTACTGGTATTTTATACTTCCATTCTGATTCATTTATTAATTCAAGAAGAATTTATTAAATTGCTATAATGTGTTAAGAACTTTGTTAAGGGATGAGAATTAAAAGACAAACATAAATATAATTCCAGTCCTCAGGAAACTTACATAATTGAAATAGGAATACAGATGAGGATATATAAATGTAACCCAAAGCCTATGGTCCCTCAAGACTCCTGGCTCACATGAGCTGTTTGACTCTAGGTATTGATCTCTTTATGGTCATGATCTCTTTGGTCTATTTCACCCTACCTGGTATTAGTTGAGAAAAATCTTCAAATATACTCATAGAATAACTTCTCTCTAGATTTTCCCAAATGTGTGTTAGATTCCTAGCTCTTATAAAGGCAATTAAGGAAATAATATGAACATTACATATGGGACTTTATTTTAACCCATGGAAAATGCAAAATATATAAAGGAATCTCAGAAGTCCTTAAACTGATTCAGAATACCTTTGAAGGACTTAACCCACTAGTTTTTGTTTTTTGTTTTTCTTAGAAGCACAAAACTTGATGCTGCTTTTTGGATAACTTTGACATTCAGTCCTTGTTTCCTACATATTCCCTCACAGTTCCCTCAAGACTCATAGCACTTGTCCATGGACTTGGACTTAGCAGGGAATATAATCATAGTTCAAGGGTTGATGCATCACTAATTTTATTATTATCATTATTATCATATTTTTCTTGATTATATTTAAATATAATTTTTACCATTTTTCTTGACATTTTGTGATCCATATCCTCCCATTATCCCTTCCCAAAGCTGGAAAGTAATATGATATGTTATATATGTGCTATCATGCAATACATATTTCTATGTTTGTCAAGTTATAAAAAAAGATATATATGACTCATACAAGAATAAAAACTCATGAAGGAAGTATAACAGAAAATACTGTACTTCAATCTTCATTCAGATTCCATCAGTTCCTTCTATGACAGTGGAAAGTCTTTTCTTGTGAATTTCTTTTAGTTGTATTGGATCCTTGGATTGCTGGTAATAGTTAATTAAGTTATTCACATTTCATCATTATATATTATTGCTGTTTCTGTGTATAATGTTCTTCTGGTTCTGCTCACTTCACTTTGCATTACTTCATACCTATTTCCAGAATTTTTGTGATCATCTGGTTTGTTATTTCTAATGGTACAATAGTATTCCATTACAATCAGATACTATAACTTGTTCAACCATTCCCCAAATGATGACTATCCCTTCAGTTTCCCATTCTTTGCCACCACAAAAAGAGCTGTTATGAATATGTTTGTAGAAGTAGGTCATTCCTCCCTCTCATTGATCTTTCTGTGATATAGACAGAATAGTAATACTGCTGGGTCAAAGAGTATGCAGACGTTTGTGGCCCCGTGGGTATGGTTCCAAATTGCTCTTCAGAAAGACTGTATTAATTCCTAGTTCGATCAACAGTGTGTTAGTATCCCTATTTTTCCACACCCTCTCCAACATTCATCATTTTCCTTTTTTATCCTTTTAGCCAATGTTATGTATGAGATAGTACCCCCAGAGTTGTTTTAATTTGTATTTCTCTAATTAATCATGATTTGGAACATTTTTTTTTAATTTATCTAAAGAAAGTTTGAATTTTTTCATCTGAAAATTACCTATTCATATCCTTTGACCATTTCTCAATTGGGGAATGATTTGTTTTCTTAAAAATTTGAATTAATTCTCTTTATGTTTGAGAAATGAGGCCTTTGACAGAGATGTTTACTATAAAACATTTTCCCAGTTTGTTGTTTCCTTTCTAATCTTGGTTGCACTAGTTTTGTTTGTGTAAAACCTTTTTAATTTAATGTAGTCAAAGTTATCATTTTACTTCTCAATATTCTCTATACCTTGTTTTGCCATAAGTTCTGATAGGTGAACTACTTTGTGCTCCATTGATTTGTTTATGTTATCACCCTTTATTTCTAAATTATGCATTGATTTTACTTTATCTTGGTATATGCTATGAGATATCAATCTATTCCTAGTTTCTGCCATATTGTTTTCCACTTTTCCTAGCAGTTTTTTGTCACATATAAGCAATTTCTTTATCATCAAACTTAAATTAAGTAACTCTAGAGATATTACAAATCTATCTAGGATGAATAACTCCCAGGCATCTCTCTGAATTTACCATTCATTACTAGAACAAATAGGAATAAATGCAAAGGTTAGCAAAATCTCTTTCACATGAGAGTTTACTCTACTGGACTCATCAGTCAGCCTTTCTGTTTCTATATAGCTGAACAGCCCAGAAAGAGCCTCGATATGTAATAAGTCTCTAAATCATAGATGGTATCCCATGTCCTTTCCAAGTTAAATGATCAGTATTTGGGAAAGAGTAAGTAGGTTAACCAGGCTATACACATCCTAGAATAGAAGATTTAGCAGTTAGAGATATATTTATCAATAGCAGTAGTTGCTAATGGTTTATCAAATATTTCCAAGACAAGCCCTTCTTAGTATCATTGAAAACAAGGCTATACATAAAACCTTCAGAACACTGGCTGGTGCTTATGAGATTGAGGCTAGCCCAATAAGTTGCAGAGAACTCAAAGGGAATGCACTGTAAGTTAGAGTTAAATAAACTACCTGAAAGATTGAGGAAAGATCACAGATCCAGGAGAACTTCTTTACTCATGAGGATTTGTGAAACTAATTATTTTTGTCCATATGCATATATTTCATAAAAGCCTATCCTCTGACCTCTAATCTAATATCTCCAACTACCAGTTGGACATCTTGAACTGAATGTCCAAAGATATTTTAAATGATACATTCAAAAACTAAACTCATTATCTTTTCCCTCAAATCCTCCCTTCTCCCCAACTTCTCCCACCTGCTCCCAATCATATGGGCTCACAAGCTAAGGGTCATCCTCACCTTTTCACTTTCTCTTCCTCCCTTTCCCATTTCCACTCAGTTACCAAGTCCTGTGGGTTCTCTCTTCACATTTCTCATATACATGTCCTATCATTACACTGGTACAGGGCTTCATCATTCTCCACCTGGGCTATTGCCATAGTCTTTGGTTGGTGTTCTGATCTCAAGTCTCTCTAAATTCCAGTTTATCCTACATACAGCTATCAAACTTATCTTCCTAAAGCATAAGCCTGACAATGTCACCAGCTCCTCCCATTCAATCAACTCCAGTAACTCTCAGTTACTTCCAGAATCAAATAATAATTCCTCTGTTTAGCTTTTAAAGCCCTTCATAACCTGATTCCTTCCTACCTTTCCAGTCTTCTTAAACTTTGCTCTTCTCCCCTTACTCTGATTTAGTTACACACTGGCCTTCTTGCTTTTCTTTACACAGATTCTCTATTCCCAAAATCTCATTAGTTTTCAATGGATGTCCTTCATGCCTGGAATTCTCTCCCTCCTCATCTTCACTTCCTGATTTCCTTCATGTACCAGATAAAATCATACTTCTGAAGGAAGTCTTTCCCAATTAACCTCTCCAAATTCTAGTGCTTTCTTTCTATTGATTACTTTAATTTTATCTCATACATATTTGTTTGTACATAATTGTTTACATATTCTCTCCCCATTAGACTGTTAGCTCCTCTGGAGTAGGATCTATTTTTGCCTTCTTTTTATTCCCAGTGCTTAGGACACATTGTGAGGTTTGATCATTTCATGTTATTTCTGTTATTAGACTATGAATTGTATAAATCCCAAGAATTTCCTTCCCTAAATTTAGCAGCCAAGGAATAAAATCTCTACTGTGTTTCATGAGAATTGAGATTTTGGGCCTGAGACTTCTGTCAAGGTGTAATGTAAGCTCCCTTCTCAGGTGACCAAATGGGAATCAGCTGGTAATGAAATGTAGCCATGGGTTCTGCTAAGTCATCATATACTCAAGACATTCCAGACTAATATTTCCCTTTTATTACTACTGAAGGAAGTATCAAATATAGGAAGTAGTCTTTAACAATAATTTGCAATTCTCTAAATTATATTTGTAGAAGTTTTAGCAGACAGGTGTCTAATGTTCCTCTCATTTTAAGAACATAAATTCTCATAGACATTCCTGAAAATGAATCTGCCAACTCCTGAGTGAATCTTTGACATTATCATTCATACATCACACCAATACATATTTGGAAATACTTTAAAGTTAGCTTTAACTAACCCCTAAGTTTGACTTTATTTTAATGATATCATTCAACTAGAGAGTCCAGAGCATTTACCTCCAAATGGGAGCTAGCAGCGAAAAATGGAAGTCCTTCAGTTTTGCTTTGGGAAAAAGTGGTTAGTATAGTATTATGAGAGTTTCCTCAATCCTGCTTCCCTCCCCCCACCCCAACACACACATTTACTCCCACTCAGAAGACTGCATTTCATCTGCCATCTATCTAGCTAAGGAGAACTGAGGTTAATTTAAGAGGCTGTTTATGCCTGTCCATATTCAGCCAGAGGGGTCACTCTTGATTGATGCAAGATACTGTCTTCCAAGAGCACTCCAAGCCCCTGCTAGTCCAGGCACTAAGAAACTCACAGTAATTCACCCTTTAGTGTCTGTGCATTACTATGCCTTGAGCAAGCTACTTTGGAAATAAACACCAGAGGCAAGGGACGTTGCTTTGGAATACCAATAAATGCCACACAGAAGTACCTCAGAGCTCTTCTACAATGACATATTTCACAGCAGATAGATGCCAATGTCCAGCAGTTGACACAGGACCACAAAGAGTCCTTAAAGACTCAAAGCAGGTGGTTACTTCTCTGAAGGGAAGAGTTATGTCCTTCCTTCCCTCTCTCCTTAATCAGCCCTGCCCCTCATTCCTTACTTACCATTCATTCAAAGACACATCCCAAGCACAACTGAAGGGACCTCAGAGAACTAGCTGGAAAAGATTTCAGGATGCCAGAATTTCTAGGGGCTCTGTTCATAGCCACCCCTGCCAAAGGGGAAGTGATCATAGAGGTTATCAGTATAATACCCATCTACATTCCAAACATCCAAAGTATATCATCAGCAAACCCGATACATCGTCATCTATTCACTGCATTCCAAAATCTATGTTGTTCTATTGTTCCACTAGAGAAAAATCAAAGTACAGAGATTTTCTCTTTTGTATTTTTGGAACTAGAATATAAGTCATTTAGAGTAACAGAACCCTTTTTCTGCATGGCATGATTCTTGGTATGGGACATTAGATGGGAGTAAGGTAGAACAATACAGGTAGAATTTGGTTCTTGGCTTTAAAAAATACTTTTACTTTGTCCCTATAACCTTTGCTTTTAGCTTTAGGAAAACTCTAAAGGGCTTCTCTATAGTTTGTGTGTGTGTGTGTGTGTGTGTGTGTGTGTGTGTGTGTGTGTGTGTGTGTGTGTGCTTTTGTATTTGAAGAAGCACAATGCATAGGACATAGTACATTAACACTTACATAGTGATGTCTTTTTGGTCCTCTTTGAGTACAAAGGAGACCACAACCAAACAAAATCTGGAATCAGGAAGACATGAATTCAAATCTTTCCTCAGATACTTTATCAGCTCTGTGCCCTGGACAAGTTACCTAACCTCTATCTGCCTTGGTTTCTCATCTGTAAAATGAGGATTAATAATAGCATCAATCTCCCGTGGTTGTGAAGATAAATGGACATAATAAGGCATTCTGCATATCCTAAAATGTGATAAAATGCCAAATTTAAGTCATTGCTCTTCATTCTTCCACTGGAGTTAATCCCTCTCTAAGGAATCTTATCACTGCTTCAAAAAACAAAATCTCGAGGAGGATACTATGGAAAGATCATATGTAGAGATGAGGAAGTCCATATGTCTACAGTCCAAAGTAGGGTTGCTCCCCCATCCTGTTCATGTCAGAGACTGGTACTGGTCATGGTCTGAGGGACCAGAGCTGCCATTTGCCCACCTCATCATGTTTCCCTCCTATAGGCATTGAACCATAGCTTGTCATGAACTTTTGACCTTTCCTTAATTCTCCTTGGAGACTCACAAAACATGAACATTAAATACCCAAGATAATTGCTTATCTGTAAGTGTTTGCAGCAAGAAGAACCCTGGGGATATATTCTTGCATTTCCCATTACAGAGTTGCTCTGCAAGCATTTCTGCAGTGTGACAGGGCATCCAGAGACTGCCAATAAAGGCAGGAGACCATCTAATCCCCTCTGGAAAGAAATGGGACCACCATCTGGCCTGACTGATCCAGTATTAAAGCTTTCACACTGGACTCCTCACATTTCTCCAATGGGGGGAGAGGGAAGAATTCTCTGTAACTCATGTATGTCTAATGAACTCATATCATTTGCTCCCCCCACAATAGCACTGAAATGATGGTAAGAGATAGAATATTCTCTTCATTTTCTTTCAGATGAGGAAACTGAGATCCATCTCTCAGGATGCAAGGAGGAAAAGAAGGTTATGGTTCACAATCTAAACAACCTACTGACTGGACATCATGAGGGACTATAAGAACAATGGAAATCACAGACTGACTTGTTAGGAAATGGCCAAGGAAGGTCTGCCAGAAGCTTTACTATGGATGAAGAACCTGACCAGTTGCCAAAGATAGACTCCAAGAGAGGGGATTTCTGTTGACATTTTTTTCTCTCTGTGTTTTGTTAGGCTTGTTTTTGTTGGCCTGGAGAACCATCAGCCTGGGACAGCAGGACAACTGTGAGCCAAGGGGCGGTCCATTCACACCCAAGGGATTGAGGGTATTTCACCAAGTTAGCTGCAGCTTAAAAGGACGGCTGCCGAGCTGTCTTGCTCTTTCTGTTTTTGTTTTCCCTGAGATAATAAATAAAGGCTCCCTCCATTCTGTCCAAAAGGCCCCTTTTCAGGAGACCTGCTCCTTCTAGAACTCTTCTGAGACCTCCTCACCAGATTACAGTCAGATGCTTGGCATTTCAAATTAAATTAAAACAAATAAGAAGAGAAAGAGAGAGGGCAGGAAGAGAATAAAAAATCAACAAAAATGCTACTTAAAGTAACAAGGAAGGCACATGGAGTCTGAAAAACTCCACCAATCCTCAGGGATACCCATGTTTGTCATCCAGTCTTCTACTTAGAAAAAAGAAACACACATCAGTGAGTATTTGGACTGAATGAAGTATAGTAAGGGGATTAAAATGACTTCTGGCTATTCCTGTTAAGAGCAGCTTTTATAGATCTGAAAGTGTGGACACATCTCTCTGAATGGGGGGATGTCCTCAAAGGACAGTTAAGAAATCATCTAATTTTATTCCTCTCCATTCTCATTTCCCAAATACATACCAGATACTTTTGCCAGTGATGAAGACATTAGTTTTGCCTTTTTATAACTAACATTATCTGTATTCAGTTTAATATGAGGGAGTAGCTAAAGTGCATAGGGAATAGAATGATGGTCTTGTAATCAAGAAAATCCGAGTTCACCCTACATCAGACAGTTATTACCTGACTCTGGGTCAGACTCTGGGTGACTCTGGGTCAGACAACCTCTCAGAGCCACAGTCTCCTCATCTATAAAATGGTGATATTCCTTAACACTTTATTCAGAGGGTCATTGTGAGGATCCAAACTCACAATATATATATATATATATATACATATATATATATGTATGTATATATAAATAATATTTTAAAACCTTCAAATATTATATAAATGTTAGTTATTACTATTGTCATTAATGATTGCCATCTCCAGACAGAAAAAATATCACCTTTGCTACCTGGGATGGGTTACTGTGTTCTACAACTACATTCCCTCCTGCTCTCCACTAAGTATTTCTACAATGTTCAGCATATCTTTTATAATAAATACAATAAAAACTTTAGCAAAGATAATCACTGAGGGCCCTTTACAGTAGTGAAGCAAGAAGTTCTGGGAGAAGAAAAAAAAAACAAGTTTCAGTATGTAAATAAACATTAGTAGTAGTAGTCTTAATATCATCATCACCATTATTATTATTGGTATCAAACCTATGATTTCAATGATATGTATAGGTAACTCAAAAAAGATTAATTCCCTTCATGGTTATAAATCAGCAACTGTTCCACAGCTTTTGTTAGAAAACTTTCTATACCCCAAGGAAATTATTTTATTTTCATAGGATAGCAGTTAATACAAAATATCAAAACCCGTCTTCCTTAATCTGATATCAGCTCTCCATCCACTGTACTAAGATAGCTCTAAAAGTTCCTAAATTTACAGAGACAATATTATTACCTCAACTGCCTCATTTTTATACAAATGAAAGTGACATGACACACAGGTCAGTCTGGGCATAGAAATACTATTGGATTCAATGTAATTCAACAACCACTACCATTCAGATCCTTTGAAGTTTAATATTAATTCCTAGTAGAATTTTTAATATTATAATAATGAAAAGCCTTAAGAACTACCCCTAATACAAAATTCCCGTTTTTCAGTGGTGAAATTCTACTGTTTTGTTAGGAGTTAAGAGAAAACTCCCTGACTGAAGCTTCACATTTCCCTCTGTGTTTTCACAACACTAAATACTGCTGGGTCCTAGAACATCATAAAGAAATTTGATAAGACAATCTAACTTCATCGTCCAGGTGCTGAAAGGATGTTTACGTTTAATGTTTTTTTTCAATACTATTAGCCAAAGTAATATATTGTACAGTAAAATATATTATCTTATTACAGTACTCTCATCATGAAGATACAATGTGCACACAGTAACATCATTCATATTATATTGTCTGTCACTGAGAAGAGAGAGAGCCCTTCAACAAACTAAACCCAATTGCTTCTTTGGATGAAATAAGCCATTAGGTGCTGCAAAGTTCTCTTTTACACCTGACTAGTTGAACCTACTTCATAAAAGTCATTTTTTAAGCAGGAAAAGGAAACCAATGGAATAAAAAGGGATGAGAACATGTCTTGCTCTGAGCTTCCAATCAGTTACCAAGTATTGTTGATTTTGCCTCCATGGCAACATCTTTTGTATTGGTCCCCTCTTCACTCACATAGATGCTCTCCATTCCCCTCAATCTTTTCATTACTTCCTGCCTGGAATACTATGTAATCAAAAGCCTTAAGAGCTACCTATAATGCAAAATTCCAATTTTTAAGTAGTAAAATTATGCTATTCTGTCAGGAGTTAAGAATAAACTCCTTGTATAAGAAAAAGACTGATGTTCTCCACCAGCACAGCACCATCAATACATGGAAGCATCATGAGCTAGGTAGCTCACTGGATTGAGACCCAGGTCTAGAGTCAGAAGGTCCTGGGTTCAAAGCTGGCCTCAGATGTGTATCCCCTATTGTCTGTCTCTTACTATTCTTCTGCCTTAGAACCAAGACACAGTATTGACTCTAAGATGGAAGGTAAAGGTTTAAAAAAATAACAAATGGAGAAATTTTGAATACTGTGGGAAAGGTCACTTACCTTGGCAGTCTACTTTCCTGGGATGTAAACACAGATAATGACATTTGGGAGGCTCTGAAGGAAAGTATAGGAGAAAAGAGGTATTAGATGGTCTAGCAAAGTGCAGTATACAGTATCAGAGCTGTTGTGCTAACCATATTGTTGTATGCCTGTGAAATCTGTCAGTCGTCGGGCCATGTGAGGAAATTGAGTCACTTTTAGTTGAATTGTCTTAAGGAAGTTTCTGAAGATCTCATGGCAAGATAAAGTACTAGACACTGAGGTTCTTTTTCAGGTTTAACTGCCAGCCATTCAAATTCTCCTCCAGAAGCTATAACTCTCATGGGATGACCACATTGTTCAAATGCCAAATATGTTTTCCTAAAAGACTATTTTATTGAGAACTCATACAAGGGGAGTGTTCACATAGAGGTCAGAAGAAGCTAAACAAGGACTTTCTAATGGTCTCTCTGAAGAACTTTGGTATCAATTATGAAACATGGGAGACATGCACCCTGCATGGTGTGTACCCACATCAAAGAAGGCACTGTTTTCTAGTAGCAGAGCAGAATTTAAGTAGCTCAAAAGAAACATGAGATGTGCAATTTAGAGATGTCTCCATCCCAAATGCCATACTGGCTATTTGTGCCCCACTTATGGAAGAGCCTTCTAATCTTGTATTGGTCTGATCAGCCTCACTCAGATACACTATACATTGACCCCAACCTACTGATGTCATCTTGGTCCTCTTTGAGATTAAAAGACAACAAATAGTCTAGACTAATGTAATCATCAACTCATTGGATTTCCTGCATCTATTCTCTCCCCTTTCCAATGCATTTTGTAGAGATACCAATATTGTCCTCATCTGGCCCACATTTTACCATCTAACTCCCTTTTCAAATAACTCCAGTGACTCTCAATTGCCTCTAAAAAAAATTTGAACTCTTCTGTTTTTTACTTATGGCCCTGAACAATCTTGAGCCAAACTACCTTTTGGACTTATTTCCCATTACTCTGCCTTATACTCTATATTCTAGCCAAAGGGTCCCATTTTAATACCCTGCTTAGAATAACTCATCTCCCATTTCTGTACCTTTTAATAGATACCTTTCCTCATCTAACACCTGGAATACACTCTTTCTTTCCTTACTTTCACCTCTTAAAATCCCCAATTTCTTCAAGGCTCATATACCCTACCACCTCCAAAATAATCCATTTCTGATTGCTAAAAAGAACTCTCTCTTTTCTAAAACTACCTAATTCGTCAGTCAATAAACTTTTATTAAACACCTGGCATTTTGCCAAATATTTTACATTGATCTTATTTTTTATTTGTTTACATATTGGGCATATTCCTTTTCACTCCTCAATCCTGTCCCTAGGGCAGTGATGGAGAACCTTTTAGAAGCCAAGAGGCCAAAGTGCTACCCTCACACTGCATTTGATCCCTCATCTCCACCCTGCCTTAACCCCAGGCAGGGGAGGGAGAAAGTGTCTTCATTGGGCTGCTGGGCAGGGGGATGTGGGGTGGAGTCGATGCAACAAATGTCCTCAGGCATTTGTAGAAAGGGGGAGGAAAGCAGCCTTGTCTAGCACATGTGCCATAGGTACACCAACATAGCCCTACAGTATAAGTTCCTTGAGGACAAAGAACACGTCATTTTTATCTTTGTATACCCACAAACTAGCAAAGAGCCTTGTTGGTGGTAGGCACTGATGGGTGTTTGTTGAATAGCGATGAATTGAAATAAATGATCTTCTTGTAGGATACTTGCCTAAATACACCATAAAAAAAAATGGTCACATAACGATACTTTGATAAGCCTGCTCATTTAAATATCTACTCTTTTGGATCCTGAAAGCATTTTTAAATCTCCAGAGATGCCTCTGCTACTGGATATTTCATCAAAAAAGTGACAACTCTTTTATAAAAAAAATAAGGATTTCAGATATAATCAGTGTGAATGACTCTAAAACCCATTATTTTTAGCTAGGCTTTGTTGTGACTATTTTCATAGCTTAACCATGAACACATTTTTCTGCATGAGCCTGGTCAGCTTGTGGCCTTAATTAACTCTCAAACGTTGAAGGCTGTGGTTTACCACTTATTAAATACCCACTATGCAAAGTTGCAATTCTGCCTGTCCACATATCACTTAGCTAAGACACCTTCAAGAACCTGCAATACTGAACTTGTGATTTTCAGAAAATTATTCTTCACCAGATAGAAAACACGAACTGTTTTGGTGAGTTCAGGGAAGAGAGCTGGCCAGCTCTTGTTTCCAAGAAGAGTATTATTCATGGTGAATTCTCTGGATGAAATAAGAAGTTTAAAAAAAATGGACAAACTTTTCTCATTGTGAGGATTAGATAGTTTGGCCCAGATAGGCTGTCTTGAATTGGTGCCTAGTGACTAGTATTTGAAATTAAAAAAAAAAAAAAACAAAAAAAACACATACACACACACAAAAAAAACAACACAAAAAGATGCCCCCTAGAGAAAAAAAAAAGAGAGAGAGAGTGAGAGAGAGTAAAATTGCTCTTTGAGTTAATCTGTTCTTAATACAACCTCCAAGTAGACTAACCAAGCTCATTTCACCAAGAATTTTATTCATGAGCAAGATGATGCACTTGGAGATTCAATTGAGTCAGAATGAGTTTCTGTGATTAGCCAAGTTGAGTGGTTAAGGTGTAGTAATAATGATATCATTATTTCCCCTCTCTTACACCCATTTCTGTTTGGGCTTGGAACCTGAATCATCAAGTAGGGATCTTGATGTTTCCAACTAATGTACACAGAGAAATTCAATGTATGCATACACACACACACACCACACACACACACACACACACACACACACACACACACACACACACACACACACACACTACATTTACCTCCAGCTGAAATTCCACTGAGTATAAAATGGGTTTGAAATTGAAGGAAGGAAGGGAAAAAAAATCCTCCTACAAAGAGAACATGTGAAAAGGCCATGGGAGAGCATAACTGAAAAATATATAAAAATGCAAATGTTCCTAAACTTCAGCTTTGGATGGACTGAAGCATAAGTGAGAACTTCAACAAAGCAATAGAAAAAGATGACAGCTCAGAGTTTCAGAAATTTAAGACAGCAGCAGGATTAGACACTTTGGGTTGTCTTCGCATACATTTCTTATGGGAGTTAATTCCATTTGACATGCAAGACCAAAGCAAGATTACAGAGGCACAGCCCCATGGCGAGGTGTATGCTGTAGCTAAAAGCTGGGATTTGAATAATTGTGCAGGCTTACTCCAAGAATCAGGCGAGAACAGAATGAATGGATTATTACAAGGAACTTTGTACATTTTTAACTGCTGGACTTAATAAAATACCCTCTGTGTAAGACTAGTGTTATGGTCCTCTGCACTTAGTGTAGCTAAAGTTTGTAGTAGGATCTATCAAATATGAGGAAATACAGGAGCTGTTTAAAAAAAGTGTAACAAATGACTAGGCTGGCCATGCCCATGTGCTTTACAGAGGAAAGTAAAATTGGAAGAGTTTTAGTTCAATATATTCATGACCCCCAAAGTTAAAGGAAATTCATTTCTTGAGCAAAGAAGTTTGAGAAAAACCAAGAGTAGAAATGGGGAAAACTGAAAGGGAAGTGTTGATTTCACTGTTTCAGTTTGGAGGTGAAGTTATCGGGTCTAAAGCAAAATTGCTAATCCCTAAATCATCTTTCTAGGTGTGTGTGTGTATATATATATATATATATATATATATATATATACAGATCTGTATATATATATATATATATATATATATATATATATACAGATAAAAGCCCGTTTGCTCTATATGTGTGTGCATTGTGTATATATGTGCATTCCTATGTGTGATATGTACATATAAATACACACATACATGTGTAGATAGAGAAATACATTAAAAAGTGACCTCTTTTCCCTTCATGTCTGTGAAAGCACTTTTTTGTAAAAGGAAGTAATAGCTGACTGCTCTTAAGACATGGTGCTGCTTTAATTAACTGTCCAGAGAGAATTATTAAAATTCTTTATATAATTCTTATTTAGCACACTCATTAAATTGAAAGGTACAAATGCTGGACAATGCAATGTTCAGACAAGCTTTGAAGAGAGGAAGTTAGTCTTGTAATAGCAAAGAATTATGAAAGTCTGGCCATTAACAGTAGCCAAGGAGACCTTTCATTTTAAAAGTCGCAGATTCAGATCTGAAATTATTTGATTTTCTCTTTTTTTCCCCTTAAAAAGCTCCTTTATCTAATAACAGATCCTTTCTGATTCTTCCTGCCTGTAGGAAATTGCCTGGAGGTGAGGGAAATCAGGCTAGGGGGAAGGAAATCAGCAAACTTGGACTTGGGGACCCTGTGATTGGGTCACTGCGCCCTCTGCTGGAAACCCTGTCCCAAAAAGCCTGGCTGCAGCCCCCGGGGGAGAGAAAGCCAAGCCCGGAAGAAGCCAAGGAGAAAGCTGCAATGGGGACCTCCACCGATAGCAGCATCTAATCCAAATAGCATTCTTTTTTTTTCCCTCCTTCTCCAGGAGTACAGATTGGAGCAAAGGAATGAGTGGTAGGAGTGCTTCATTAACTTGAAACTCAAATGCTGTTCCCCTCACAAAACATGTCGGACAACCTCAGCCTGCCATGTAAAAAGGCAACAGGAATGATGAACACATTACAAATTTGTAGACCCTAAAATTAAACTCCACCTCATTTATTTTCATATTTTCAGCAGTGGCTGAGGACGCCAGACACTGGAGGCTGATGTCTCTCCTGACAAGCTCGGTGGCTTTCTTCCTGAAGAAGTGTTTTCCCCCTCTCCCTGTGCTACAGCACCGAGGGCACCCATGGTTTCCCATCTATTCCCATTGTCTGGGACTAGTAAATGAATGGAGCTTTCTGTAGAGGAAAACGTAGCAAAGAATTTGGACTCTAGGGCACTGTTTTCAATGAGGATGAAAAGTGTTCCCATGCAATCCCTATTATAAGGATGAGGAGGTAGCAATGTGGTAGAGTAGAAGGTACAATGACTTTGGAGTCAGAGGACGTGGACTTCAGATTCCTCAACTGTAAAAGGAACAGATTGAATGACATGAGCCCTAATGATTTTTCAAGCTCTAAACCCTGTGCTCTAATAGAATGGAAAGACATACAATTTAGAGTCACAAGGGACTTTAATCAATTAAAATGATTCAGTAAGCATCCACTCTATGGAAGGCACTGTGTGAGGCACTGGATAGAGAAAATACAGCACATTCTCTGGATCTTCTCTACCAGTCATACTCAAAATGGCAGATTGGATCTCCAGAAGGTGTCTACTATGTCTTCCCTTGGGGTCAAGAAATCACCCTAAGATTGAGGATGAGATGTCTTTCTAATATCATAACTCACAAAGTCCATCAATATGCTTCCTTCTGTGATTATCAATTGATATCAGTCAGCTAGATGTATTAGTTTTTACAAACTGATATTTACTAAAAATTTCAGTTGATAAAAAGATCCTATCTCATATCCTCCAAAGTCTGTGACACAGCCTTCTACATGCACAAAGAGTCCAAGGAAAAGTGGTGTAAAGGTTAGAATGGACATGTAGCAAACTCATACCTTCTGAAAGTCATTTTGATGGTGTCTTCAAGGTATTCAGATTACAATGACTTTGAAGCCAGAAGACATGGCTTCTAACCCCAGATTAATTTCTTTCTCTTGGAATGAAATGGAAGAAAATCAACTAATCTCTTTAGCTTTCAGTTTCCTCATCTATAAAAGGAACAAGTTGGACTTTATGAACCCTAAATTTCTTTTTAAGTTCTAGACTCTAGGATCTAAGAGATGATCTACAATTAAGGTCTCAAGGGATTTTAAAACAATCAATTAAAATCATCCTTCTGGGCTCTTTGTAGAACCTTGAATCTGCTCATTCTTATTGTATCCAGTCTGTCCTCACCTCTGAATAAATACACTACAATATTTAAGATGCTAATGCTCTAAATGCTCCAATCATTCAAAAAATCACATGATATTCCTCAGATCAAGGGATGTGATAGAAGAGAGCAAGATGTTTTCCTTCCTATTCATTTTGACTCCCTATTCTTTTACTTCTCTGTACCTAATAGATTTCTTCTTAGAAGTTTGGCTGGAAGATTCCATTGATTAGTACAATTTTTTTTCTTTTTTCAAAGTACTTTCATGGTCTTATATAACCCCCAGAAAATGTAAGCAAATCACAACAAGTCTGAACCCATTTGCTGTCCCCCCCAAGTTGTAATTAATGTTTTAATTAAATAGATACCTGTTTTTGTTCATACTTAGCTCACACTTCTGATTGATTCATTTTAGATAGGTTATCATTTGACAAGGATATCAGAGCATATTGTCTTGTCATTTACCTTAGGTGGAGTGGGGATGATTTGATTGATTGGCTATCTCCCACCCTTATTCTCTCCTCCTAATTTTGCTATTTGATGCCCCTAACTAACCTACTGGAGTATGTTTAGCAAAGTCTATGCTCCCAAATTTTGGATAGTTTTTAGTGATTTAGTGTGACTCTATTTTTTTGTGTGGCTCTCTATTATACTTTGTGAACTCCTTCTCCAGTACCTTATACTTGGGGAAAGAGTCTTTGGAAAAATCTATGTGGCACAGTTCATAATCAGACCTGTTGTTGAACATTCTTCCATACTTGAAAGTAGATGGTGACACAAATTTTACAAATACCATTTGACAAAGTTCCAATAAGTTGCTGCCTCTATTGGTGCTTGTGAAAGGACCTTCTCCAACACAATAAACAACAATGAATAACAAACAACAAAACAATCTATATCCTATTTTTAAGTGGGAAAATCTGGTCCCTTAGAGAAAATGCTGAGAACATGGGACTTCTTTCCCAATGATAAAGGATGTGTGGTCAAGTGGAAGTCAGCCCCTCACCTTTCAGATGGCTTGTTTGGCTTGCTACTGGTATAACATAAATTGACTGGTCTCTGGTTTCAGGGAAAGCATGCAAAATTCCACCTCACACCCCCCTCTCCTGGGACCTTCATCTCTGAGGTCTGCAAGGTACCAAGTACATCAACAAAATCGAGTCTTCTGGGGACTGAGTTACTTGTCTTCTCTA
Source organism: Monodelphis domestica (assembly GCF_027887165.1). NCBI lineage: Eukaryota > Metazoa > Chordata > Mammalia > Didelphimorphia > Didelphidae > Monodelphis > Monodelphis domestica. The sequence goes on from NC_077227.1 coordinate 643,832,465, forward strand.
TTTTTCCCCTAAAGAGGCCCCTATACTCTGGACCCACACACATAGACCAGGTTTAATCACTAACTTAAAAAAAAAGAAAAGAAAATGAAGTTTCCTGTCTCAGAAGGAAAATCTTTCTCAATAGAGGGCCTAGAATAAATGGGGCCTCTCCCCACAAGGAATAGGGATGCGGGAATATTTCATACTTCAGGCAAGAGATCATATTGTCCTGGGCAAACACTCTCCCATAATTCACATAGCATATATAGCCTCCTAAATGGGCACCAGACAAAATTTCTATATGTTCCCTTCTAAACAGGACATACCAAAATTTCTCCATGGTCCTGATGCCATAGGACATCTTGGAGATCAAGAAAAATTCCTCTGGGTCCTTTTATCAAAGGAAGCCTAAAAATTTCCTTACTACATCTCTTCCAAAGTAGTTCTCAGTCACTCTTCCTTAGGACAAATAGGTTAACTCAGAGAAAATATGCTCAGGAAAATCCCCAAAGACATTCTGGTTTGCACCTCTCTGTACAAGCTAACTTTTCCCATGCAGATAACCTTTCTTCTTTACTCCATCTCTGATATTTTCCAGTTCTGCTTAATGATTCTCCTATTTGATGTAAGATCCTTGAGAAATGGAATTGTCTTGTTTTCCTTTTTTGATTCCCCAGCACTTAACATAATATCTGGCATAGAATAAGTATTTAATTCATACTTTAGCTATCTGTGAAGTTTGATTGTTTGGGGTTTCTAGTCCAGCAGGATCTCACACAAGCTGCCTAGAATCATGTTACAAATAAGACAAGTAGTCTTGATCATATTGAAAAGATAAAGAAAAAATGAAAATTTATGAATAAGACAATAATATTTAGTGATTTAAATATTTCTAATGTTGGCCACAATATTCATGTGAGGTTAAACATACAGTATACAGTAATACAATAGAAATCAGTACATACATATTCAAACAAGCAAAAATTATCTCCATAAAAAGTATTATTACTTTTAAAGTCAACACATTGCAAAATTGACTGTTATTTAATTATAGTCTAAGATAAGAAGAAAAAGAGGGGAAGGAATGAACTAGGGTATACAATTACAAATGACAAGAATGAAATATCTCTCCAGTAATGGGTACCAGTCATGGGTATCAAAGAAACCACTGAATTGTCTGCCTCACTCTTACCCACAACCCTCATAAATAAGAGTCCTCAAGAAAACTTACATGCTATTGATGAAAATAATATATAAGTAAATTTTTTTAAAAAGTAAAAAAAGCAAAATAAAAAATAAAATAAAAAAGTATATGTAAAATTGACACAAAGCAAATACAAAGTAATTTCAGAAACAATAGAAGGTTCTAGGAGCTAAACAGCAAAGGGAATAGGACACTGGGCATAGAGTTAAGAAATTCCGAGTTTAAAGACCACAGAAGTAATTTTATCTCTGATTCCCTGAGTTTTCTCAACTGTCAAATGCAGATAGAAATTATAGTTATAATTTTTGCCTCAGTGCTTGACACATAATAGAGTCTTATATATATATATATATATATATAATATATATATAAATATATATAAAAGCTCTTACTTTCCATCTTCGAATCTGTATTAAGTATTAGTTCCAAGTCAGAAGTGTAGGAAGGACTAGACAATTGGGGTTGAATGATTTGCCCAGGGTCACACAGCTAGGAAGTGTCTAAGACCAGATTTGAACCTAGGACCTCCCCTTTCTATGCCTACCTCTCTATCCATTGAGCCATTAGCTATCCCTACATAATAGATTCTTAATAAATGTTGCCTCCTCTTTGGGTATCCAGAAAGGTCTCATTGTAGTGCTTAAGTTTGGCTAACTTAACTAAGTAGGGATCCTAAAAGGAGCCAAAGTGGATGCATATTCCAAGCAGAGACAAGAAACAGAAAGTTGTATTTGAGGAATAGCAAGAGGGTCAGTTTCATGACACATGTAAAACCCAGTAGAATTGCGCGTCAGCTATAGGAAGGAGGTTGCGGGATAGGAAGGAAAGAACATAATTCTTGTAACCATGGAAAAGTATTCTAAATTAACTAATTAAATAAAATAAAATAAAACGACTGGCAAAAAAAGAAAAAAAATGTCAGTTTCTTTGGACTTTGGAATGTGAAGGGGAATCATTTAACATAAGCCTGGTAAAGTGAGTTAGAATCAACTTGTGGAGATTTTGAATGCCCAAAAGAGGAATTTATGTTGAATCCCAAAGGTAGCAGGGCACCCCTGGAGCATCTTGAGCAGGGTAGTGATATGGCCCTGTCCTTAAGGAAGATTTCTGTATCAGTCCTTTGGAAATTGGATTAGAGAAGGGAGAGACTTGTGCCATTGACAACAAAAAGAGGCTATGACAAAAGACCAGGAATGAGGTGACGAGGATCTAAACTAGAATGACGGTCATGGGAATATAAAGGGGGATAGATGTGGAAGGTGCAGTAGAAGCTGGATGGAAAAGATGTGCTAACTGAATGGATATGTGGGGTAATGGAAAATGAAAAGTTAACAGTGACTCAGAAGCTGCTCACCTGGGTAACTGGAATGAGGGTGATGCATTGGACAGAAAGGGTGAGGAAAGCAAGAGTAATGGTTTGGGGTTAAAAAGACAATTAGCTCCCTTCTGTACATTTTAGAATTTATCTAGTCCAGGGTTTTGCCTGAATTTCAATAATTTACTTCCTTTATGTATTTTATGAAGTAGTTATGGCTGTCATTTGAGCATTGAGTCTGTCAGGAAGAACTGAGTTCAAATTCAGCCTTAGACAATCTCTTCTTGTGGAATCTCAGGCAAGTTACTTAACTTCTCTATGACTAGGAGGTGATGCAGTGGATAGAGTGACAGGCCTAGAATCAGGAAGACCTGAGCTAATCCATGAGGTCACAGAGAGTCAGACATGACTAAATAACAATTTCATTTCATTCATTTAAAAATATTATTTTGAGAAACAGTCCATAGGCTTTTCCTGATTTCCAGGGAGGTTCATGACCCAAAAAATGTTAAGAACATCTGATCTAGTCTAACTTCATTTTACAGATGATGAAACTGAAACCCCAAGGATTTAAAGGACAGTCAATAAGAAGAAAAAATAAGATTCAGACTCAAAGCTTCTGATTCCCAGTCCAAAAATCTGTTCATTTTTGCATCTATAGGTCTGATAGCCTTCAGAGAGTATGCAAAGGACTCAATACCTAGCTTTACTTTTATTTAGGCATCCTAATCAACGACAGTATATTATCAAGAACAATTCTATTAAAGAGTTGTATTGCTTATGAAATCCTCTCTAGATATGTTAGGCTACATGTTCTTCCCCTTTTTTGAGTCATGGACCCCTTTGTTGATAGTGTGATGAAACGTTTTGGAGCCTTGTTCAGAATAATGTTTTTAAATGCATTAAGCACAATAAATATAATTGCAAAGAAAACTAATTATATTGAAGTGGTTATCAAAATAGTATCTCTTGATTATATAAAATTAGTATAGATTTATATTTATTACATTAAATGGATTTATTCTATTATAGGAAATATATTTATTTTATTACATAAAATATATCATTCATGTGCTATGTATAAACATATTACACTTGGGAATATACAAATATTATTCATTATACATTAACTGACATTTAGTAGCCACAATAACCCTGACATATCCAATGCAAAAGAAGTATTTCAGTGATGAAAAATTATATAACTTAATAAATTATAAGGTATAACCCTGTGAAGTAGCTAGAAGAAGTAATATCATTTTAACCAATGAGGAAGCTAAGTCTTAGGAATGCTATATGACTTGATCTGCCCAGGATTATACCACTGGTTAGATAAAATTTTTAACACAATTCTCCTGCCTCTCAAAACCCTCTCAGGGTTCTATACCAGAGGTCCTTAACATTGTTTTGTGTCATGGCCCAATTTGACAGTCTGGTGTAGCCTATGAACCTTCAATAGGATTATAAAAGAAAACAATTATATTTAAATAGTTATTGGAATTCTTTTTTTTTAAAGTTAATGGACTCCAGAAATTTATTGCACATCTACTACATGTCATGCGATATAAGAGGGGATACAAAGAAAAGCAAAAGATAGTCCTTGCTCTCAAGTCTAATGAAACAGAAGAAATGCAAACAATATAGTTATGTTGGAGATAATAAAAAGTGGGAAGGCACAAGTTCTCAAAGGCATTGAGAAAGTCTTTTTATAGAAAGTTGGAATTTAGTTGGGACTTGAAAGAAGCCATAAGAGCCAGGAAACAGAGGCAAAGGGGAAGAACATTCTAGGCATGGATGACAGTCAGTGAAAATGCCCAGAATTGGGAGGAGAGTCTTGATTGTGGAACAGCAAGGATGCCAGTGTCACTGGCTCACAGAGGACCTGCAGGGAAAGAGAGGAAACTAGAAAGATGGGGAAAGAAACAGATTATGAAGGGCTTTGAATGCCAAACAAAATATACTTAATGCTAGAGATGAAAAGAAGTCAATAGGGTTTATTAAAGAGGGAGGTGACATGGTAAGACCTACACTTTGGGAGGATCTATCTGATAGCTGATCAGAGGATGGACTGGAGCAAAGAGAGACTTGTGCTTACTGCAGTAGTCTAGCTCTGAAGAGATAAGGATCCTTCCCAGGGGTGATAGTGATGTCAGCAGAGAAGAAGGAACACATTGGAGAGATAATATAGAAGACCAAAAAGATAGACCTTGGCAACAGATTAGATATGGAGAGAAGATGAAAGAGTGAGAAGCAAAGGAAGATATGTAAGGTGTGAGCTTGGGTGCCTGAGATGGTGGTGAAGTTTACATTAGTAGAAAAGTTAGGAAGAGGGAAGGGTTAGGAGTAAAAGTTTAAGTTGAGTTTTATACATGTTGAGTTGAAGATGTTTGTGGAACATCAAGCTTGAAATGTTCATTAAGCAGATGGAGATGTGAGACTCAATAAGTAATTTGAGGATCATCAGGACAAAAATGATAATTTAATCCATGGGAGCTAAGGAGATCACTAAATGAAATAGTGTATAGAGAGAAGAGCAGAGGGTCCAAGATGGGACCCCATAGTTAATGGGCTCCAGTTAAAAAACTATGATTTATTCTAACATTGTATTGCATAAAGGAGACAGCTTGAACCCAGCGGGATTGTGACTCCTCTATGCACACTGCAGGATGAAGTCATGAAGATATAGGTTCAAGGGCTGTTTTTAAAGCATATGCTAGCCTTGTCACCGAGTCATTTAATCTCTCTGAGCCTCAAGTTCCATCAAATAGAAATAATACCTGTAGTACCTATCTCCCAGAGTTGTTGCAGGCTTAAATGAGAAAAGGCATTGGACGTGTATTAGAAACTTTAAAATTATCTATAAATATCGGTTATTATCATTATCTTTGGAGCAACTGAAGTGCAAAGTCACAAAAAGCCCTGAATTCTATTCATGATTGTTAGACAGGCCTTACCCTACCAAGACCAAAGATTTTTATAGTGTATCTTCATCAAGCTTTCCAAAACCAACAACTGAACTTGGCCCCTTCATTCTCAGTGATGTCAGGGTTGGTTTCAATATGGGAAGGGCATACTTTTCTCTTTTCTGTCAAGACACTACTGGTATGGCTTGTCTCAATTCTGGGGGAATTCACATAGAAACAAATCTCTGATATCCTTTCTATTCACATCATGATTGATGAAACACAAGGGAAAAATAAATTGAATTATGTTATACTCTCCCAGGGAAACATAATTAAGTTGCAAAGTGTTCCCATGAAATCTTGAAATTCTTATATCACTCCAACAGTGACTTCCATAGTGTGATCAATAATAATATTAATTAAAGACAATTATTTTGGTGGGATGGCATTAACTTTTCAGTCGCTGCTGTATTATGTATCTGAAGTCATCAAAAGCTGTAGATACTTTTTTGAATCCCAGTAAAATTTCATTACATTAGCGATTCTTTATATAAATCCTGTGCAACTTCATTTATTTATGAATTGGCAATTCTAGGGTTAGAAAGTGAATTGTGTCTGTCATTTGTGACATTATGAAGAAAATAATCCTTGAGGGCAAAAACAACAAAGTGAATAAGCATTTATTAAATGCCCACTATGTGCCAGGTACAGTGGTGGATGCTAGAGATACAAAGCAAGGCAAAACTATTCCTTGCTTTCAAAAACTGACAATCCATTAGGGAAAACAAAATGTAGACAATTTTATATAACAAAATATGTAGAGAATAAGTTAAGGGGGGAAACAGTCTCAAAGGGAAGGCACTAACTTAAAGGAGGGCTGATAAAGATTTCTTACAGGGGATGGGCTTTTAGCTGAATCTTGAAGAAAACCAGGGCAGCCAGGAGAAAGGTATGGAGGAAGGGAGTTCCAATCATGGGGAACAGTTGGTAAATATGCATTGAATGAGGAGATGGATTATTTTTTATTTCTTTTTTTTCTGATATAGTCAAGGAATAGCTAATAGGCTAGCATCATTGGATTGTAGAGTAGGTTTAGGGAAAGTCAGGCATGCAAAAAACAAGCAAACTGTGCTCGGTTATAGTTCAAAAGCAAATTTCATACAATTTTGTAAAGTTTAAGATAAAATTACAGTAATTTTCAATTTATGATGAAATAAAATTTATATACAAGCTATACTGTTTCAACACACATACCTATACAACTGAAGAAAAAAGGGGGGGATGTTTCCCCAAGAATAGCTTAAGTCCCTCAATTATTGTATATAAATATTTGCATTTCTGTTAAACTATAGGTTCATGGCAATACAGCTAATTTCCTAAATATAAAAGCCCAAATTCTTTGAACTGGCAAAATTCTCCTGCACCCTGTGCTTGTGTGTGCAGATGTCTCTGATGCTCTCCTAGGAACCCTGCACCCAAGGCATTCTATATAATGAGAGAAACTGACCCAAAGTTAATAATGTTCAGAAATGCCCATGTGAGCACGTGCCTGAGAGCATTTGACTAACTTTCAAGATGAATTCCTAATTGCTTAAATCAGCATGTATGCACACCTCTGGAAGTGCATGTGTTTGACTCTGGCAGGGAGACAGGATTCTCAGAGACTTGCTGCACTTCCTATAGACTGATTCAACAGGCTCATATCTCTAAAAGTGTCATGTGCACTTTATGAAATAATAATAGCTGACATTTATACAATGATTGGCAAACTGCTTTGCATGACAACCCTGGGATTCAGGGACTGCTGGTAATGTTATCCCTGTTTTATAGGTAAAGAAACTGAGGCCAAAAGAAGTTAAAAGGCTTGTCTGTGATCACATAGATATTATCAAAAGGAAGATTTGAATCCAGATCATTCTAACTATGACTATCTAGTTCCAAAACACTTAATAGAAAAACATAAAGTAATGAGTATAAATCCCAACAGTAATTCAAAATATATATCATACACACACACAAACTTACATTTCATAAACATCACAGGTTAATTTGTTATAATACTCTGGATAACTCATTAAAAGAATCATAATTGAGAATCAAGAAAATAAACCTACTAATTTTGTTTGCTATTTTGTCAGAGGTAGCCTGAAATTTCTGAATATGAGATTCTTCGGGGTTTTTGGTTTGCATGCTTGGAAATGGTTGATTATTTCTTTTTCCTTTAACTTGATTTCTCCATGGTCCAATGGTGATCTTATTAGTGGTAACCCATCTGAAATGCATTACTTCATCTTATCTTATTTACATAAAATCTCTTGTATTGAGTTCTCAAAGGATATCTTTCTTTTTTGGATTCATTCAATTTAGAAGTGAGATAGAACTTAGAAATCCATTACTAATTTTGCTCTTATGTAAACTGAGACCTAAAGAGGTCAAGCAGAGTGTCTAAAGTCACCAAGAATGTAAGGGGAAGAGCTGGGATTTGAATTCATGTCCTTTGCCACCAAATTCACTGCCTTCTCTATTCCATGCCATCCTTGTCTCACCTGTTCTTCTACTCTTACTGTCATTGGATTGGACCTGTGACTGCATTGATGTAGGCATTTTCTGGTGAAATAATTCTTCTGCCAAGGTAAACCAGCATCTTTGGAGAGTTGTATGAGGCACAGACAACTTAAATGTCTTTACTAGGATCACATAGCCAGGAAATGTCAGAGATAGGTCTTAAAGTCAGCTCCCTTTCTATAACATGCTACCTCTATGGTAGATGTCTGTTCACATCCATATAGAATGATCTTTATGGTTCAAAAATGTCTGAAATGTTCAGAGTTATCATGCAAGATGCATAAGGGAGACCAGCCTTAAAGAAAACTTATTCCTCCAAAATGGAAATCATAGTCCAGATAAGGAACCACCCCCAGTTCAATGCTAAGTCCTCTGAGTAAATGACATAAAAAGTGTGATGGGGGTGGAAATCTGGGCTAACACTCAGAGCTGACGGTTATCCATTCAGTGAGATAACTTGGAACAAAATGATGCAAAAAAGTAGCCTGAGATTCCTTTGACTTTCCTAGGGTAAAATCAATTCTGTTATTATCTACAGCTGGGTATGGAATGGCATATGAACATTGGGAGGCTGCAGAACTACTCAGAAGAGTCAGTGCAAGATCCTATTCTACCCCCCTGATTTACTCAGTACTCAGTCAATAGAGAAATAAAGATTCATCTTGGATAGGGAAATTCATTCTAAAGAACTATTAAGATACTCTAAAAGACAAGGGAAAGAAAAATCAGGGTGTCCTCTTTGGAATTAAAGAGTTGAAGATGCCCTCCCTCCTCCCCAAGTCTTAGAGCAAACGAAGAAAGAGATATTGTCCAGATTGACTAAGCTCTTCCTTTAGACTGTTTTGTAAGAGCAGCATTTACCATGTTTTCTATATGCATGGGAAACAAATAGGGTTTTTGCCTGTTTTGCGGAGGAAATTTAAAAAAAAAGAAAAAGAAGAAGCCTTCAAAAGAAAGTAAACTTGAATGTGGTATTGTGGATGCCATATAGCAGACCCACAATGATGAAGAGCAAGAAAATGACTTGGTATTTCATAAAACTGGAACAATTAGGCAATTGAGCTAACTAATAGGATCCAAGAAAATGTAAATAAGTGGAGTTTTTTTTATTATTAACAAAGGCATTGAGAAAGCAAATTTCAGCCTGATGAAAGAAGGTAAATAATTTCTCCCCAAAGGCAGAACCAAGATTTCTCAAATGAGCCTCCTCCCAAAAGAGAGAGAAGTAAAATATATGAAGCAAGATGACATAATGCGCTGTTGCCTAAATGCAGGCAGCGATGGTATCCTATTCTGCAACCCAAGCTGTGGGTAATTGAATGTAAGACGAAGCAAAAATATAGAAAAGGCCAGGGAGAATCAGAAGAATAAAAATGCAGTGTGTGTAACAGTGCTGAGGAGAGCACAGCTCTGTAGAACTGATTAATAAGGAGAGCGGTGAACAGGACAGTGTGGATTTGAAGAGATTAGAACGTAGCAAGCTTTGTCCAGAAGATTGTATAAAGTTCTTTTTGGCCTTGAATGTAAAAGAAGTAAAATGTATCCACCCTCATTAAACACCCCCTCTGATCTTTTAATATATCTTACCTGAGCACCTTACCTCTTCTCCTAAAGGTCATTTAAAAATAAACAGACAATAATGTTCTCACATGCAAATCCATCTAAACCAACCCAGAAGCATCTCCTTTAAGGGGAAATAAGAGACGGAATAGAACTTTTATGATATTCTGTTGGACAGATCCATTAAAATACACACACACACACACACACACACACACACACACACACACACACAAGCAATTTTACCCAAGACAGCTGGGCACTGAGAAAACATAAAGCTTGATAAAGCCTGCAGGTCAGGTTCCTAGGTGAACAAAAACAAGTCAGAAATGTGAGATTGCAAACGGGTGTTAAGAACTTGAGCATTTGTATTTCAAACTCCAATAACTCCACATAGGTGCCTCTTCTGTTGGATCTGGCAGTCACTTCTATAGAATTCAAGATAACAGAAAGACATTTTTTATGAAGAGATTAAAAATAAAATAAATAAAATAAAACCAAACCTAATCTAAAAATGCACAAAAACCGAAACACGAAAGTAATATTTGGAAACTAAGAACCAGAGGCATTGGTTGCTGCCCTGGGTAGTGAAGATCAGCACTTTAGGGTTGGCTTTTCCAGCAATTACAAAATAAGAGGAGAGATTAGCAACAGCAAAGCGATGGCATGTGGAGTTGTTAAAGTGCTATGATAGCCAATAGACTGCTTTCTTTAAATCTATGTCCTGGAATTTGTTCTGCAGGTATTTTCCAGATCTTTCCCATATCAAGTGGGAAAGTTCTGTCTGTGCTGATGAACAGGAAGGATTCACCAAAGTGGGAAAGGTAGATCTAGGACTTTCATCAAGTTAGCTAGACATCTATGCTACCAGTTCAGAAACAAGTTATAAGGAGCCAAAAAGAAACTGGTCAATGCTCTTTCTTAAGTCACTCCTATTAGTTCTTCTTAAGGGAAAAAAAATAGTTATGGTAAAGAGTGAGATATTGGAAGGATGGGGAGATGTTATTTTGAGGAATGCAAATAAAGAAGAAAATGGAAAGCTTTGCCAAATAGTAGTTATAAAGTTCCCATTCCTTTTGACTTATTGCAAGAGATCTCCAAGGAGTAGTCATTTTCAGATCAGCAGAAAAGGTAATGGATCTCTTCTTGATCACTGATAAGGAAACTACATATATATTTTAGGGAACTCCAAGCCTCAAGTGCTTCTTTCTAAATTTATGATTTTCTTACTGAGCTTTTCAAGGGAATTTTCAGAATATATATTCACATAGATACACATAGATACATATATTTAAGCATTTGTAAATATACATATGATTATATATTTATGTCTATGTACACAGATATATCTATATGAATATACAAATATACATGTGCATATTCCTTTATATAAATATTCCTTTATGTATATATATGTATATATATATATATTCTTCTACATGTATACATATGAGAGATGTGTGCCTATATATATACACATATTTATGTGAGTTCTGTATATGTACATATATGAATATGTGTGTATGTAATATTCCTACTTCACCTAAAAAAAAAACAGAAATAAGACAAAAGAAAAAAGGCACATTTGGAGTTTTGCTTTTCCTGCTTGATTTCTTGTTCGCCAATGATTCTTCTTATATACAAAGCTGACTGAAGGGAGGGGTGGGGTTGAATAACAAATTTATGCGATACAATCACATCATTTACAATCACATAATGGACCATATCCCAATTTTCAAAAGGCATAAAGTATCCTCATTAATACGATAAGTGCAGCAGTCAAATCAGCACTGTGATTTTATCAGGGTTTTTGACTGTACATGAATTAGAATATAAAATGCATACAGAATTTTTAATGGGAAGGCTTTAACATTCACTGAATGTATTTCTTCCTGTCATTTGCATTACATTAAAGTGAAATTCTACATAAAAGGATAAAGAGAATATGTCCTAAATTACAGTTTTTCCAGAGTTGTCATGTCTACACACTGAAAATCTGATTCATAAGCTTGAACACGATCCTAAATCTGAAAAAAAGGCAAGACTGTTTCCCCATTTGTTTGTGTGCTTCCTATGGCTGTCAAGACTTGCTGCTGCTCAATAAGGTCAGATTATTAGGACAAAGCCAAAAAAAGACCAGTTTAGGATGTGAATATATTCACAATCTGGTCAGTAACACATTATTCAGCACCATCCCTATATTTTTCGTTCTGTGCTAGAACTCAAAAAAAGTTGCTCATACTCCTTAGAGGTATTTTGTCACTCTATTTATAACTCTTTCATCTTCAGCTGAGTTCACTACAATGAGCTTCATCTACATGGATTTAATATAAAAAAAAAACAATTCTTATTTTTCTCCTGTGAATGAATCAGCATATTGTAGTATCCCCTAATACGTACGTGTTTTTCTTTCCTAGAATACACGTGTGTATACATACATATATATATATATATATATATATATGGTATGTATTGAAACACAACCCAGAAGTCAGTGACCTCTACCTGACAGTCTAATCTCCATGCAATGGTAACAGGGATAAGAGTGCTTGGCAGCTCTCATCTTAGTGATAAGACTAGTGAAAAGACAGACTGGACTAAGATTGTCATTTCTCATCAAGCCCAGAGCCCACACACAAGGAGGTTACTGATTGGCATACAGCACTTAGATCAGACTCCTGTGACCCCCAGATAGAGTACTTTGCATTAAAGTCTTCACAAGCACTTTGCTTTTTAGAGTACTGGATTCTGCATATGTGAGCGTGTTTGTGTGCTCCCTCACAAGTACAGGTTTCTGCACATATCTACCAGACCACAATTGGGTAGAAACCATCTGTCTGCATTTATGCCTAGAAATTCCCATTTCTGAGTTAGATAACATAGTCATTTGTTTCTGAATATAAATAATATTGGTTAGTCTGGATCACATGCCATCAGATTTTTGCGTAGACTACTTTTTAAGCATATAACAAATTCCACAAATGTATTTCTGTCATTTATGAAATTCTGTATGTGTAAGCATGGAATTTAAGAATACCCAGTCAACCTGTTTTAACCATCTTAAGGGAATATGTGGCTTACCACATAGTAGACTGAACTACTGAGAATTGTAGCATTTGCAAAGATGGATAAAATGTACATTTCAGCAACATTGCAATCTAGTTCATTCTAGAAAGAACAGCTTTCAGATTTTCTACAAAGATGAATTTAACTATTTATTTTCTAAATTAGAGCTCTCTATCTGATGACCAACAAGCTAATATACTCTTAAAACAATGGAATGATATCCAAACTGGCTTTTCACCTAATGTGTACCATGGTAAGAGTTTCAGATTTGGAGTTCATAGACATGAGCTAATATCTCAGCTCTGTCACATATTTATTATATATGACCTCAGACAAATTGATGACTCCCATAGTCACTTTTGTTTTCTTATATGCTACCTTATGTTCAAATAGAAGGGTAGATTAGAAGTTATCCTCTGAGAGATAGATAAAAAAGTTGGAGTGGTTACATAGACTTCATCGTTTGTCCAAATGCTACAAAAAAGTATCCTGCTATAGTCCACTTGTCATGTCACCATGCAGGGCTCATGAGGAGATCTATACACAGTACTAATTTTACAGACCTATGGTAAGGATGAACAAAGATGGAAGCAGTGCCTCACCATAGTTGTGAAACTTCTCAAGAAAATGTTGAAAATACAGAAATCTACAACCTGGAAAGCTATATGAGTTATCGGGAGACTTTAAAAAATTACCACAAAAATTGCTTTGAAATTGTCTTTCCAAAGATTTGAATAACATTCCATGTAATTATGGAGGGGATATAGGATATAAATCACCATTTAGGATAAGTGAACATGAATTCACTCTCAGGAGGCTAGTTCTATTGTAAATTAGCAATAGTCTTAATGTGGCTAATGATCTGCCCTCTAACTATTGAACTAAAAGGAAGGAAAACATTATAAATAAATATTTTTTAGAATTGGAACAAGAAAATCCATTCTATGAGGTCCATTCTCCAGGCAGTATTAATGTACCCCATTTTTCAAATATGAGGTATTTTGTTTGGTATTGCTTTTCTGTGATACCAGATTGATGGAGAGAACAATGATGATGGTGATGATGACCCTACTTTAAAAAATGCTAGTTGACTGATTGAGTGACTATCTGCCTGCCTACTCTGAATGCTTTGGAAAGGAGACATATTCTTCATCCTAACTTTAAAAGAGAAAAATATACAAAGTTCCAGAATCTCTCCTGGGAAAGAACAGTGGAGAGAGAAAAATATATGTATATATATACTATTCCTAAAATTCCTAATGCCCCAACATTTTTATGATTTCCCACCTACTTCCCTAGAGATGTTGGAATTACCCTTTGAGTGAATTTAGTCTTTCTTAGGTGATCTATCGAATTCCAATTGGAAAAAATCTCATTTATTCTGCATTTTCAGACATTTTAATGTGTAGAACTTTTCTGCATTATATTTGCTATCTGCTTGGCTAAATGGATTTACTTTCAAGTCATCTTGGTGAGAAGCATTTGGTGAGAAAAATTCACGTCTGTAGGTGTACACTTGGGGTGCTCTCCTTTTATAATGAACAGAATTTAAGGAAGTCATTAGCTCTGTTGCTACTGAACATAAAAAAAAAATTGTGCCTCTAGACAAGCAATATGTAGGAGGCAGATAATTGTAATTCTAGTAGGGACACTTCTTTCTCAGAGAAGCATAGAGAAGGTAGCCTTGTCACCTTTTTCACCTTAATGTCAATGAAATTACTATCAATGAAATTATAGACCTGGTATCAATACAACTCTTCAGGAAAGAATCAAAGTCTCCCATGGAGAGGAGTAGCCAAGGCTTCAGAGATATCTACCAATGCCTCCCTGTGAGCTACATTTAGACATAAACATTTTACATGGCTGTCACACCTGACCTAATATTATAGTCTATATTTCAATCTGAAGAATCTGAGATATGCATGTATGTATCACATAAGCAAAGCAGGTACAAATAGCTTTGTTTTAGGGGGAGGTTTGGCAATGGAATAGAAGACCAGGAAAGGCCTCAGAAAGAAGATAATATTAGACCAGAGTATTGAAAGAAACCAAGTAGTCTTCGAGACTTAGTTAATAATCTGACTAATTATATCCCTTTAAACATATTTTATTACCATTCCTTTTCATTATTTTTCTCATTCTCCCTATCCACTCCCTTACATACACATAATAGGGACAATCACAAGACCTGCTCTCCAGTGGTGGAGAATAATTAGTCACTAACCAGTCAAAAAAGTGCATAAAATTAGTTAAGTAGCCATTATTTTTTCTTCCTCCAAAACACATAACATTAGCTCTTTGTATAACAATGTACCTTCATGACCTAAAAATGATTTTATAATTTAGATGTGAAAAGGCAGACATAAAAATATATACTATGCTATACTTAAAAGTCTTAGTTCATTCTCAGAAAAAAATGTTAAATTCAATTTATCTATTTACCATACCAATTAAGATTTCTAAACTCATTTTTAAATCAAAACTTTCAAAATTCTTTTAATTTTTTTACTTTATAATACTGAACCAATTAAGACACAGTTCTGCATATTAAGTACCACTCAATTTTTATAGATGATACTAATCCATATTTAGTCATGCTGTGTGTAAGTATTATAATATTAGGCTCCCCAATACTATATTTATTCAGCTGTAATTTTTCCCTTTGGTTAGAATCAATCAACTACCTATTCCAATACTTTAGTAGTCTATGAACTATATTATGGGCATTCCCTCATCAGCTATTGTTAAAAACCCACAAATATCTTTTCAATTTATTCAAACATTAATCATTATTCCATCAATTCTCTGTAGAGGATCTACACAACCCTAATATTATACTTTGAAACAATTCTATTTATATGGGCTTAGATCCTGCTATTTCTGTTTCCTTAGCCTATCCAAAGTTCCTTGAATTTCCAAATAATAAAACAATATAATTATTAATTGTATATATGGAAATTATATACTATATAAATTTATAAAATAAAACTAATTGGTTTATACAAAGAAATACATAGGAACTCAATAATTGTAGGAGACTTTACTATTACTTTCTCAGAACTAGAAAGTACTAATACAGAAATAAATAGGCAAACATAGAAATCATCTAGTGAATGCTTTTCATATATTCAGTCAACTGAAAAAACTTGGCTAAGTTGAAATGGAGGAACTTTTTATCTCTTTTGATCATATTATGTATTTATTTGTTCTGCCTTTATTCATTTCCCTTAGGAGAGTGGGTTTTCTGGGCTATAATATTTAAATCTTTCATGTCATTATGATGACATTATATCAAGGGATGTAACTATAGTCTGCATTTTTTAATATATCATTCTTAGAAATATCAAATAATGAAGGAATATGAATAGGAAAAACAATCTACATATCTTTTCAATATCATAGGTTATTTTATAGGACCAGTCTATAAAGTTGAGCATGAATAAATCATAAAGCAAAAGTAGGAAACATTAAATATATTCATTGGCCATAACACAATAAAATAATTAATACAGAATACCTAACCAAAAACACAGCATAAATATAAAAGTAATAATAACATTATGAGTTATGAATAGGTCAGGGGAAAATAATCATAAAATTATTTATATTATTTCTATTATTTTAAAACAATTATACTTTACTTATTTTAATATTTTATCAATTTTGAGTTCTTAGTTCTCTCCCTCCCTTCAACCTTTCCTCTATCCATTGAGAGGACAAGCAATATAATATAATTTATAAATATAAATTCTTTCAATACATTTTTCCATATTAGTCATATTGCAAAAAAGCTCACAAAAAATAAATTGAGTGAAAAAAAGGATGCTTCATTCTGTATTCAGAATTCATCAGTTCTCTCTCTCTCTCTCTCTTGATAGTATTTTTCATCATGGATTCTTTCAAATTATCTTGGGTTATTCTCTTGATCAGAGTAGCTACATCTCAGTTGATCATCATTATAATATTGCTATTGCTGTGTACTCCTGCTTCTGTTCACTGAAATTTGTAAGATCTCATATAAGTCTTCCCAGATATTTCTCAAACCCTCCCACTTATCATTTCTTATATCACAGCAATATTTCAAGACAACCATATACCATAACTTGTTCAGTCATTCTCCAAATCATAGACATTTACATCAGTTTCCAATTCCTTAGCACTACAAAAAAAAATGATGTATATATAATTTTATTCATTGATCTCTGGGATACAGACTTTGTAGTAATATTGCTGGGTCAAAAGGAAAGTGCAGTTTTATAGCCCTTTGAACATAGTTTAAAATTGTTTTCCTGAATGATACCAGTTAATAACTCCAGCAAAAGTGCATTAATATACTTATTTTTCTACATCGCCTGCAACATCTATCGTCTTCCTTTTCTGTCATGTTAACCAATATGATAGCTGTGAAGTAGTACCTTAGTATCATTTTTATTTTCATTTCTCTAATAAATGGTAATTTGGAGTATTTTTCATGTAACTGTTGATAACTTTGATTTCTTCTAAAAACTGCCTATTCATATTCTTTGACCATTTATCAATTGGGAAATGACTCTACTTTTTTTAAAATTTGGCTCAATTCCCTATATATTCAAGAAATGTGGTCTTTATCAAAGAAACTTCTTGTAAAAAATTATTCCTCTGTTTTTTTTGTTTTTGTTTTTTTTTCTTTCCTTCTAATTTCAGGTGCATTGGTTTTGTTTGTACAAAACCTTTTTAATTTAATAAAAATCAAATTTATCCATTTCAATTCCTATGATCCTTTATATTTCTTGTTTGTCATAAACTCTTTCCTTAGCCTTAGCTATGACAGGAATATTTGTACATGTTCCCTTAATTTTCTCATGAAATCAAACATTATATCTAAATCATGTACCTATTTTGTCCTTATCTTGGCATACCATATAAGATGTTGGTGTAATCCTAGTTTCTGCCAAATTATTTTCTAGTTTTTCTCAACAATTTTTGTCAGGTGATGTTTTCCCAAATGTTTGCTTCTTTGGAATTATCAAACACTAGAGGACTATGATCATTTATTACTTCATATTGCAAACCTAATCTATTCCACTGATCTACCACTCAATTTTAGTCAATATCAGATTATTTTAATGATTAAAACTTTTTAATATAGTTTGAAATCTGGTACTGCTCAGTCACCTTCATTCACATTTTTTATTCATTCATTCTCTTAATAGTTTTCACTTTTAATCTTCTAGATGAATCAACATTCGTGGGAAACAGTTAAATTTTACACACACATGTACATATCCACACACACTTATGTAGGTATGTATATCAGTAAGTGGATATAGATAAAGTATTACTTATTTTATTCCTGTCCTGAGCTAAGTGTTGGGTATACAAGTATAATAAAAAAGGATCTTACCCTTAAAGACCATATATTTTAATGGAAGTAAGACAAAATATAAAATGAAGTTGAAAAGTTGATGGAGTTAGTCTGGCTGCTGGTCTCTAGCAAGGAGATAATTCCAGATAGTGAAGAGAATACTATGAGTTTAGAAAGTATATCCTAACCACCTTATAAAATGGTGTCTTGAACAAGGATTGACCAATCAGAAGAGAGAGCATCCGAATAAAGCATTTCCATGACGAGAAGGATATTATCAGGAAGAAACTTAGACAGTAAGATGTGGAGCTGGAATTGTAGTGACCATGTGCTTTGTACTTTATACAACAGAAGGATGATATAAGGCTCACCAATTATGATTAACTTTAATTATTATCATATATGTGAAAGAAGTGCTGGGTATTTTTTTTTCATTAGGATTAGAGATTATCAAGAGATCACCCTGCTTTTTGTGCTTATGGAAAAAAATAAGGACCAAAGAGGAGCCATGACTTTCCTAGAGTTACAACTATAATGATATATAATTTTAGTTGTATTTATTTCACATGTGATTTGATGTATTTCTGCCAGTATTGTTAATCATCAAAGTTTTCACCAGTGCCTCAACTGGTGAGCCTCAACCTCAACCAGGAGCCTCAACAATTTAATTACAAGTGTCCTGAAAACTACTAAATCTTTGCCCCTCCCCCCCTTCTCCCATTCCACTGCCATGGCTGAAAAAAGTGAAAGGGGGGGTATATAGCCTAAGAACTTTTTGTATCATTTGTTTCATAATCTCCAATGAATTCATACACTTGTATCCAACCTATTGGTGTTTTGGAAACACAAAATATGAGGTCTTTCTAAACAGAAAGGACATTTCTAAAACTAGCCACTGCTGGCAAAACCATTCTAAGATTCAAGGCCACTTCCACACAAAAAAGAAACTAGAAGATATTTGAGCAATTTACCTAAACTTGGTCAGGTTTATACACAATCTTTCCTTCTTATTTAAATATGTTATTTTAGCTATACTTCTTTCTTTCACAGGTTATATTGTTCAAACATCTCTTTTGAATGCTTTTATTATTTTTTTTCATATATGGGTATATTGAACTTTTCAGTACCTCTATTTTTTATCAAGATCACTTCAAATCTTTACCTTTTAAATATTGTTATTTTTCTTGTCTTTCTATTTTTGGGTTCTCCATAAAAAATGCTTAGTTTTTTTTTTTTAGCTTAGAGTCTTGTAAAATTGAGCATACTTTCCAAATCTTCCCCAAATCTTTTCAAGCTAATGGGACATATTGACATAGTGTTCTGACTTCAAGTTGTTTCTGTTCATTTTAGACCATGTTTGTTAAGGGGGTGTAACTTGGCATACTGCATAATGTGGCAAGAATGCTGAGTACAAACTGGCTGTTTGAAAAATTTCAAACAGGGGTACTTACCTAATTGGGGGGGGGGTTCTCTTGCTTTTCACATTCCATATATGGATGACTTTATTGAGTTTGCACTCGCCATCTTTGTGACTTCTCAATCCATAATTCCCTTCCACAGTCACCTTATATGTGTTGGTTGGCCTCATAGCCTTTCCCACCTGTATGCATAAGTCCTTAGAAAGTAAGCTCCTTGATGTCCAGGGTTGTATCACTTTTGTATTTCTATATTCATTGCTAAGCAAAGGGATTGCCAACTAGTGAGCATTAAATTAATGCCATTAATTCATTCTTCAAACACTCTTTATTACCTACCTTAATACAACCCACAGTGCAGAATTTATTGCATCCGATCCATTATTTCTTTATTCTTTCTAATTCTTTTTTTTTCAATAGCTGGTATGTGATAGAGCTACAGGATGAAACATGGTCAGTGTATGAATGTGCTTTTATTGACAAAAATATTTGTTGCAAGAGAAGAATTCTCTTTGGAAGTATGATTAATGGATCATGATAGAAATTTTTTAATTCACAGAAAAAATATAAATTAGGAAACAAGTTATGCTATAACCTTATCAAATATTTTGTGCTATTTATTATATCAAATAATATATTGTTTTATGTAATATCTGATTAAATAATAATATAAAAAAACAAAACTCAAATAACAGAAATACAAATTTTATAATTCAATCCTCTATATTTTCTTGACATATTAAAATGTTTGTGCTTGCTGATTATTGGTAGGTTCACAAAAAGAGAAAAAACCACTTGTGTACTTCCTTATTATATTATTTGAATATCAATGAGATGCTTATAATAATAATAATGATTAACCAAATTCCCCAAGTTCTAGATCAGAAGCCACAGGGGTAAATCCACTCAAATAAGCCCTTCTTGGATCTATGCGAGTATGTGAAAATTTGGCTTACCTTCCCCAATAACAGCAGATGGAAGTTCCCCAACACTACTACAAGTACATCCCTAAGGGGGAAATTTTTATATTCTGGAGATAGGGAATCAGAGAATCAAGAAGAATATGATTTATTGGCATAGTCATTTTATTCAAATGAATTAAAATCAATTCACATAATTTTTACAGATTTTTTTCAGAATTATTTTTCTGAGGCAGCATACAAAAGCACAAGCATTTTTTATCACCACAGGGTGAGGAAGCAGTCTCTAACCTTTCCCCCTCTTTCAGCATCCTGATCAGTGTTATATAGAGGTGGAAGATACAATGAAAATAAACGATTTCCCCAAGATTTCACAAAGTGGAGTGAGAGAAGCAACAAAGAAACACAATCTTTAGCTTCATAGTTTTATTCCCTTTTCCTCTGGGTACTTTGTATATATGGAAACCCAACTAGGATAAAACCTTTAAATAATACTCATAGTAAAAACCTCCATTTCCACAGAGAGGGGGAAAAGACTAGTATTTGTCCTTCTTTTGGAAGTCCTTGGCCTACTGAAACATAAAACTATCCTTTCCCTTACTGTAGGAATCATATGCTTTACTCTGTTCTTCCTCCCCAATCATCCAAATCATTGTTCTATACACTTATGGATAAGGGGTAGCCTGAAGTAAAATGCTATATACATAGTTATTAAAAATGTTTTGTTCTCTTTCTCATCCACTCAGGAGAGGGTCTTTGGCTGAGAACAACTGTAGTTTACTCATTTTTATTCTTCAGGCTTACATCCAAAGAATTCCCTAACCAATCAAGTTGGTGAATATCCATATATAGTCACATTATGTATCATCATTTCTCCACCTCTTCATCCCTATCATTTGCTCTTTTATTCTGTGTATCCATGCATTGATGCAGGCACATTGATGTTCCACTTGTGAGAATTATCCCATAATGTTCAGTTATTTCCACTTAATTACTACTGCCATTGTTTAGTCAGTTAACCTCCAGTTGTAGCACAATTCAGAGGAAAACTGAGGAAACACAACAATTTGATCCATTCTGACAATTGATTGTGATATCCTGGCTAATTGGAGACCACCCACATTATTGGTTTCCAGCTTGACACTGACTGAGCCAAATATCTTCAAACTCCAACAATTAATCTAAAACTTAGAATATTCATTTTTTAAATTTTCTGCCTCTCTTTTTATGCCAAAAACAGTGTTAGGTACTTAATTCAAGCAATTGAAATATGTATTTGTGGCCTCTTAACTCTTCAGATTAGTTCTTTAATTTGAGATGTCTTTTGGATGTTGGAGAATCAAAGAATTTCATAGTTTGAAAGGATTTCAGAAGCTATCTCATCCAAACTACATCAGAATAAGAATCTCCTTAAATTCAATTCATGTGACCATGGAATTATAGATTTAAAACTAGAACAGACTTCAGAGGTCATCTAGTCCAGTCCTTTCATTTAATAGATGAGGAAAATAATATGAAAAGATATTCAGCAATTCACCAAAGGTCATTCAAACTATAAATTAGATTAGAGAGCTTTGGTCCTCTGCTTTTGAATCTAGTACTCTATTATATCATACTCCATCCTTTAGTTGATCATAATAATCTTCAATATTTCTTTTCTTTTATAATTTGATTGTTGTTCCCCTAATTTCATCCTTAGAAAAATGTGACTTGTTTAGGTCTCTTGCTAAGATTTCTATAAACTTATTTTACACTTATGGATAAAATACATAGTCATCATCATCCATAAGGTTTTGCAAATGAATTTATTATAAACTGGAATTTCCTTTAGACATCATATATTTTTTCACTTAGCAAAACCTTTCATCTTCTTTTCATGTTGACTGACATGTAAAAGAAACTTTTTTAGGAAGTAGTGATAGTCTGCATCAATATTTGTTCTTGTATCTATATTCCATTTTTAAATACAAATAACTCATTTAAATGTCAGTTATTAGTTGGCACAAAAGGTTTTCTTTTCTTATATTTCTTCTCCTTTGTTATTAATTTCTATCTTTGCTCACTAGTGGTATGGATATGAATATATGATTCAAAATGATGCTCACATTGGTAGCTAGTCATCTTCTGTTCATTAGCATATATTAAAATCCATTTTGGGGGGTGATATTGAATATTCCTTATGTCTAATGCCTCATAACTATTTTATCAGTAAAGTTTGCTATGAATATATGAATATGAATTTCTCATAACAGAAAATACATTGTTCTCATTAATGTAGTATCCTTACATTGTTTTGCTTTTTTTCTGTTATTCTACAGTGCCCAAGTGGGTTCCAGGATACAGTGCTAGAGTTAGTTTCCTTTTTAGGGACTTCTTCATAATGAAGAAATTATGGGTATGGTAACAATCTACTTGTCTATCTCATGACCACCATTGTACTACAATCTCTAATTGTTAAAGAATATATTTATTTAATTTGGAGAGTGTTATTTTAATCTTCATAAACTGTCACAGTATTGTAGAATTTTTATAATTAGAAGGAATCTTAATTTTCATCTTATTCAATAACTATAACAAGAATTCCCACTGTAGTGTAGCACAAAAGTTGAATTTCTCCACCTCCTAATTGTTTATCAATTTAAAAAATAATTTATTGACACAATGTAAGACACTATAAATATTAAGACAACAATGAAACATACTCTGAACCCATGGAGCTTATATTAATCTAGATTTTTCTTGTTGAAAACCAATATAATATTTTAAAAAACCCACATACACACTCACACAACTTGTCATCTAGCTAGATTGGGGAATACCAAACCAGAGAGAGTTTCTGAGGGGAAAAAATGAGCATTCAAGTTTATCAACTCATCACCTTGACATTATAGATTTAGATCTGAAAGGGACCTTTATGGTCATCTTGTCCAATACTGACAAGAGCAGAGAGGCAACTGACCTGCCAAATGGATATTAAGATTCAGAACCAGAAATCAAACATATGTCTTTTAATTGTAAAGGCCAAGAGACTTTCCACTAACTTTTAGAAAATAATGTGGTGGGTTTTTATGTTCTTTTAGCCCTACACTTTGATTTTCAGAAAACCTAAGAATTAAGCAAATGGTACCTTACATTCATACCTGGGTTTATTGTGGTTTATTCCATGACTTACTCTTCCAAAACACACATCTACTTAATAGCAAATATATTTTGACAAAGAATCAGTGGTTGCACAATTTGAGGCAGTCAGTCATTTCTCAATGCAGGATCAGATACTGCTATAACTTTAAAAAATATACTTTATATATTCTTAGCATAAACTAAGATACTTAGCTAAACTATAATCTAAACATGTGAGTGATTCCCAATGAACAATAAATAAATTATTTTAAAGTGACAATGCCCCCCAAACTATGCATTTAAGAATTGCATCAGCTCCATTTCCTCCAACTCCATTTCATCTTTAACACTGTCTTTAGCACCACATTGTTGCACATTAGAGTAGTAAAGAATTCAAGGAATTAAGATTGAAATATAGAATGCTTTTGGAAATGCATGCCTAGGAGTCAGACATTAGCCTTCAATTGAGATATTCTTCTTAAACTCTTTCTTAGCTTTTTTTCTGGTAGACCATAAAGACCATTGCACAATTTTTTTTAGTTTACATTCTTTTTTATTCTTTAATATTTACTTTTCAATTACAAGTAAAAACAATTTTAATATTCATTTAAAATTCATTTAAAAATATTGAGCTCTAAATTCTAAATTCATTGCTTGAATCCTCTATCCACTTATTGAGAAGGTAAGAAATATTTTATAGGTTATACATGCACATTTATGAAAAACAAATGTCCATATTAGTCATATTGTAGATGAAAACACATCAAAAAATTAAGAAAGGAAAAAAATACTATTCTTTGACCTTCACTTAAACTTCAATTATTTCTCCCAAGGTGGAGAACATTTTTCATCATAAGTTATTCAGATTGTCTTAGACCTTTGTATTGTTGAAAATAGCTTAGTCATTTACAGTTGACCACTGCTCAATATTGCAGTTATTATGTAGTCTTCTCCTGGTTCTGCTCACTTCACTTTGCATCATTCATATAAGTCTCTCCAGGTTTTTCTGAAAGCATCCTACTCATCATTTCTACAGTGCAATAGTGTTCCATCACAATCACATACTGCAACTTGTTCAGCCATTCATCAATTGATAAACATCCCCTTAATTTCTAATTCTTTGCTATCACAAAAAGAGCTGCTCTAAGTATTTTTTATATATGCCCTTTGACCCTTTCCTTTGATCTCTTTGGGATACAGACCTAGTAGAGGTATTTCAGAATGAAGGGGTATTTGTAGTTTTATAACTCTTTTGGCATAGTTCCAAATTGCTCTCCAGAATTGTTGAAACAGTTCACAACTATGCCAACAGGGCATTAGTATCCCGGTTTTACCATGTCCAATCCTACATTTGTTATTTTCCTTTTCTGTCATTAACCAATCTGATAGGTGGGAGGGGATTCCTCACAGGTTTTTAACTTGCATTTCTCTAACCAATAGTGATTTAGCAATTTTTTTATATGCCTTAAGTTTGCTTTGATTTCTTCATTTGAAAACTTCATATTCATATCCATTGGCTATCAATTGGGAAATGACTATATATTTGAGAAATGAGGCCTATATCAGAAAATCTTGCTATAAAATATTTTCTCAGTTTTCTACTTTTCCTATCATCTTGTATTCGTTAGTTTTGTTTGTGCAAACCTTTTCATTTAATGTAATCAAATTTATCTATTTCTGGAATGCTCTCTTTTTCATCCTAAATTATTCCCTTATCCATAGCTCTGACAAGTAAACTATCCCATCCTCCTTGAATTTGCTTATGCTATCACCATTTATGTCTAAATCATGAAACATTTTTAAAACCCTTACCTTCCATCTTGGAGTCAATACTGTGTATTGGTTCCAAGGCAGAAGAGCAGTAAGGGCTAGGCAATTGGGGTTAAGTGACTTGCCCAGGGTCACACAGCTGGGAAGTGTCTGAGGCCAGATTTGAACCTAAGACCTCCCATCTCTAGGTCTGATGCTCAATCCACTGAGCTACCCATCTGCCCCCTAAATCATGAACCATTTTGACTTTATCTTGATATATGGTGTGAGATGTTGATCTATGCCTAGTTTCTGCCAAACTCTTTTCCAGCTTTCCCAGCAGTTTTTTGTTAAAAAAAATGTTATTTCAATAGCTGAGATATTTGGATTTATCAAAAACTAGATTACCATATTAATTACTTATGATGTATTATATACTCAATCTATTCCAATAATACACAACTCTATGACTTAGCCAGTACCAGATTATTTTATTATAGTTTTATAATACAGTTTGATATGTGTTACCTTCCTTCACATTTTAAAAAATTAATTTCCTTGCTATGCACTTGACCTTTTGCTCTTACAGATTAATTTTATTATTTTTTCTAGCTCTATAGAATCATTTTTGGTAGTTTGGTATGGCACAGAATAAGTTACTAGGTATTTTTAGATGTATGATATATTTTTTCAATTTTCTTAAATGTATACAAAGAAAGTGTGATTATTTTAGTATTTATAGATTTTATAGGAATAGGAGGGGATAATTTCTTGTATCAAATATCCTTCCACTACTTTTCCTACTTTTTTATATTTCCCTCTAAAAGGTATTACTTCTTAAGTTACCAAATCTTCAAGTCAATGAACATTTGTTGATTTGTTGATTTGTTGAACATTTATTTCATATTGCCAAGTACTACTAATAAACAATCAAATGAGATATTTGTAAAGCATTTAGCACAGTTGCCTGGTACAGAATAGGTGCTTAATAAGTGCTTATTTCTTTCTCATTTGGCCTAACAAAGAGTGGAAAAGCTTCTCGTAGAAAATGAGATTTTAGCTGAGACTTGAGATAAGCCAAGAGACTGTAAAGAGGAGAGACAAAACTCTGGAATAGGGGACAACCAGTGAAGGTGAAGGTGTAGAATCAGAAACTGGAGTATCTTGTGCAAGGAACAGCAAAGGAATTACACTGATTTCAGAGTATATGGTAGAGGGCAGAGTGTAAGAAGGTGGAATTATAAGAAGGAATCAGGTTATGAAGGTCCTTAAAAATAAGACAAGCTTTTATATTTGAGCCTAAATATATTGCAGAACAATTGGCATAAGTGAATTCCAGAAGGTGATGTGAATTTTAGGAAGACCATTTTGGAGTAGGGTTAAATTTGAGGAGGACTTTGACAATGGACTGGAGTAGGATTAGAGAATTAGGACTGACAGCTAAGTGGAGTAGGACTAAACTTAAGATATGGAAACCGAAAAGAAGGCCAAAAAAAAAGACACAGAAATTGTGGTATTTTATCACTGCTTTTACATATTCATCAAATTTTTCTAACTACCTTATAGCAACCTAATTATAGTTCATCTAGTAATTTAGATTATGGAGGAATAGTTGCCTTGTAAGTTTCCCAAAGATAGCTCAACTGATAATCTAATTACTGAGTTGTCTATAACATGAGATTGTTCTTTATAATCTTCTTGTATAATTTGCATAAACAGTGGCTGTCAGTCCAATGTTAGAATGAATCAAGTTTTAGTAGACCTACAGTTAGAAGATGGGTTTGAACGTCAGGTCTACCAATGACTTTCCTTGTTAGGCAACATTTCACCTAGATGGGTTTCAGTTTCCTCATATTGATAAAATGAGAAGGCTAGCCAACATCAATTCTGAGGACAAATCTAGTTCTAAATTGTTATTCTCCTGAACTCCTTGAAATGATCCATACAAAGCTCTTAAATGTTGGTTACATCATGATGAAGATTGGAGTTTGAGGGAGAGTCTCTCTGTACCAGGGAGAGCCACACAAATATTGTCATAAATGCCTATTATATGTTAAAGCAAAGTGAAAAATTATTTTTTTGATATTGATGACTATTAGACTATACTTGTAGACTTTGAGAGATAGCTTGCAATTTGAAAGGTATTTGTTTCTTTTCTTAATAGATATCCTGGCACTGTCACAAGGAAGAGGATAAGAGCTCCAGAAGATATTTAGTTTGTTTTAATCTTGAGCGAAAGGAACCAGAGTACCAATGACAGAGCGAGAGTTTCAAACTATCAACAGAAGTTTTAATCATTTGAATTATATCTATCCTCAAATGTTTTTATCTAAACCTATTCATTAATTCAAAGCTATCCCTTCCATCTTCTGCATTAGATTTCTAGTCACAATCATTATCTCTTAGCTAATGTTCAATGTTTGGATCTCTACTTGTTTCTTTTTTTGTCTATGAACAAAACTGAATAGTTACCATCATTGCATTCACATAAGCTATTGTACTATATATCTCATCCTCCCTTTTTCTGTTGAATTAGGGGGAAAAAACCTTTCTGTGTTAATTGCTCACACTTCTTCTCCTCTCATTCATTTTTAATTATGTAGCTATGCCCCTCCAAAAATACCAGTGATCTTTAATTACAGAATCCAATGGCACTTTTCCAATGTTCAACTTTCTTTATCTCTCATCAATATTTTAACAATGTTTACCACCTTTTCTTGTTGGATTCTTCTTTTTTATTTAATGACTCTGTTCTTCCTTAGTTCTCCTTCTACTTGTTTTTCTTTCTTTCTCGTTTTCCTTTGCATTTACTCCAAAGCTAAGTCCTGGACCCTGCTTTCTTTCCTCTCTCTTTTCTCTAGCTTTGTTATCTCATCAATTTCTGAGTCTAATTATCATTTATATGAAAATGACTCCCAGATCTATATATCTAGTCATGCTATTTTTCTTGAGTTACAGTTGTTATCATCACCTGGCAGTAGAACAGTTCAAACTGGCTGCCCCCACTGACATTTTGGTCTCAACATGTCCAAAACAGAATCAAATATTTTTTACAACTCTCTTCATAACTGTGCTAACTCTATTCAGACAGTCCTTCACATCTCCCTGGTTTATCATCTTGGCATTATCCTTCTTTCTTTATTCTCTCTTACCCCACTTATTCAATCAGTTGTCCAATTTTATTTTTCATGCCTTTACAACATGTATTACATCTGACTCCTTTCTGTACCCATTCTACTTTGGCACTGCTTGGGCTATTCACTCGTAAATACTCATTCCATATTTACTTGGTATCTACTTTGTTAAAGTAATAATATTCAATTCAATAAGGGATATGAAGACAAATCAACCCTATCATCTGACCTCAATGATTATAGTTTAGAAGGAAAAATTGGGGGATGGGAGTCAGAAAATCTGATAGGAGGCAGACTGTTAGTGCAAGAGAAATATAGTGACCTTTGGTGGTTTAGAGAAAGAGAAATCACAACTGATGAATGAAACATTGAAGATAGTTCTTGAAGGATAGACAAGATTTCAATAGGAGTGGAAGGGGGACATAGCATTAATATGTCAGTAGAAGCAATAATATAAGCAATGTTGCAGATGATAGTATAAGAACAGTAAATAATGTATTTTGAAAAGTATAGCATTGTGTAAAGAAGTAATATAAAATAAAAAAGTAAAATTAAATTAAAGTGGGATTGTGATTTGGGACCACATTAGAAAAGACCATTAGTACCAGGTTGCCAAATCAATAAGTCAAATCTGATGAAGCATTTTAATCCTTTAAATG
Source organism: Monodelphis domestica (assembly GCF_027887165.1). Taxonomy (NCBI): domain Eukaryota; kingdom Metazoa; phylum Chordata; class Mammalia; order Didelphimorphia; family Didelphidae; genus Monodelphis; species Monodelphis domestica. Next base: position 643,861,398 of record NC_077227.1, read on the forward strand.
AGGGAATAAGAGTACTACAATATGATTCACAGATTGTGAAGTATTTCCTCACTAGAAATAATTTTGTGACTAGTACTTAAGGTCAAAGACTTAGAACTGGAAAAGACCTTAAGAGGTTATTGAGTTCCATTCCTTCATGTTATAGATTAGACATTGATATATATATAGAAAGAGAGATTAAAAGATTTATATATATATATATAATTTATGTGTATAAATATATATAATATATATATAAAGAGAGAGATTAAAAGACTTTCCTAGGGTTATAGAGCTAGGAAGAGTGAGGCAGGATTTGAATCCTGACTGTCCAGTAACCTATATGTGATACCACATTGCTTATCAATGCACTCCATAGGCTTTTTTTTTTATTTTGATGATAGCATTGCACAAAATTCATGATCTTCTGAAGCTACATTATTCAAAAACATCAAATACCAATGCTGAATCTTGGGTTATATACTCAAGAAACAGTATTGATGTTTTTTAGTAATGTTGCTATACATCAAAAATTATCCACAATATTTTAAACATAGGTCTTGGTTAATTTAGCTAGGGTCCTCTTCCTCTCAAAGAATATACAGACAGGCAAAGAGTATACAGACATATTCCTCCCAAAAGATACTGATTTCCTGGGCATAGAATGGATGAAGAATAATTTCATGATCTTCAAAAATTCAAATTAGACTATGCATGTATGAAATGATGATTTTTAAGTTACTATCATGTTACTTAATAAAACAAAGGTTCTGTGTATCATTTTATGCACTGGCAGACATGGGCAGTTCTTGAGTTTCAGTTGATTATGATTTATTGGGTCAACTAATTCTGAAGGGGAAAAATCTACAGTAGCTAAGTAGATAGATTGAAGTTTGTCCAGCAAAACTGGAGGGCATGAAAATTTATGACTATTTGAAGGAAAAAATAGGCTATAGCATAGATAAAATCACTTGTTTGCCAGTTTTGAATAGCTAAGGCCTTTTTCAACATATCTAATTAGGAGTTTAGTTCTTTCTTTCATTTTTTTTTCTTTTAATTTAAGGCTGATATCTATGGGTCATCTTTGATAATAAATACCTTAAGATGGCCCAGGGATAAGACTGTATCTGAAAAGCTAGGAAGCATTTCAAGCAAAGATGGTTTGTTAATAATAAAGTAAGGAGGGGGAAAGAAAGGCATTTGCTTCTTTTACCATGCTGACCCACTCTTGGTCCTGCTAGGCCTGTCTGAGCAACAGCAGAGTTCAGTGGTAATTAAAGCAACAGTGTTGTGAAAAAAGTGTGAATTACTTTTACAAGAAGACTTGGATGTTGCTACTGACTGACAAAGCACAGCAGGGAGACTCTGTTGGATATTAAAAAGTGATGGTAGTCCCTATATTGTAAGGTGGCTTTTCAGCACAATGCAAAATTGTGACTTTTCACAAGTTGGTATCTCTGGAACCATTCAAGTTATCAGCTTAAAATTTAGGATCCCCTCCCCCCCAACAAACCTGTTAAACAAAACTGTGTCGCTTTTCATGAGATATATAGTGCAATGGATTGAATTAGGCAATGTCTAATATGTCCCTTTTCCCTCTCTCTTCCCTATGATTTTTACTTAATCAGGCAATTATTTCAAATTTGATGATTAGTGGAAACACCAAGAAAAAAACTATAAAGAATCATATGTTCAACCTTCTCTTAGAAAGTTATTTCAATGAAAATCCTCAGGCTTTCCATTTATGTCATTAAAAAAAATCAAACTAGGATGGCAAAAAACAATGATAATAATAATAGAAAAACCTTAGACTAGTCCACTTTTAACATTGCACGATGAAAGCATACTTTGTATGTATAAGCATCAGAGCCATTGTGTAGTATAGATATCGGCTCCATAGAAAAGATATCGGCTCCATAGAAAGAAGGACGATGCCATGAGAAACAGGCAGGGGAAGTTCTGATCTGAGCTATGGGAGCACTTTTTTCAGGGTAAATCTTGTTAAACCAGCTGATGTACCTGCATAATATGAGAGTGCTTTCCTCCCTCCATGATGAGAACAAAGGCTGGGTGTAAATGCAAAATTCTGTTTTAACATGCTCACCCACAGAATATCTCCATTAATCAGTTCATATGACAATGTCATCCAAGAGAAGATAGAGGTGTTTTCAAACCAGGTTGGAATCTGACATGATATGCAATGCCATTACTAACTAACTGAGTGATATGTGTTGGAATGGTATAAAATGATCATATATTCATATACTATGGAATAAAATCCAACTTAATAGAATATCAGAGAATAGAAAGCATATAATCAAGCTCTCAATTTGAAACAAAACCCATATTTTTGATAAGGCATAATGTCTTCACCCAAATTTTGTATATTTTAAACCATCATCTTACAGAAGTAAATAGGTTCAGATAAGCACTACAACCTCTACATTTAGTTGGGGAACTCATCATCAATAATCATCAATAATTCTGATGTGATTGATGGTAGACTTACTGAATGAAAACTCTGAATCAACCAATGATGTCTACTTCTCTGAATTGTTACCTTCTTTCATGGCTCAATTCATATGCCACTGGCCAATTCTTGTGAAGCCTTCCCATGACCTTCCAGTTAGCATTCTTTTCCTTTTCAATTTTCCCCATTCTATATTTATTTGAAATATGCTGTATGCTTTGTCTGGCTCCCTGGGATCACCAGCAGATAAATAGAATATAGGCTCATTAAGGGCAGAGGTTATTTCTTTTGTGACTTTGTATTCCTAAATGGTAGTGCTCCTTCAATTGAATTGACTCGAACTGAACTGGATCACTCTAGACTAGGTAAGCATAAGATTCTCCTGACTCAATGGTTTATTGATCAGTTAGGCTTTAAGTAATAAAAGAATTTCATGGGATCAGTGTTAGAGGCTGAGGCTATAATATCCTAAGCAATAAAACATTTAAAACAACAACATTGATATAAACAGAATAACATAGATGTGTTTCAAATGTCACTCTTTCATGATGCTAGTACAAAGTGTAATTAGTATATAAATAGCATACTCATTTACAATTGACATAATGCAACCTCTTTTCATACAAAGAGGTCAGGGACTATGATCCTCAAATTTCTGACACTAAACATTTGTTGTAAACTGATCCTTCCACAAAATAACTTTTAACAAAGCTAAAAAAGTTAGAAATGGTGAAAATTGATTTTTTTAGCCACTTCATCTACATTTGTTCTTTCAGAACAAATTCCAGGGGCATGACCCAGGCAATGTTTTTAGGGAGTGACACCCAATGGTGCAGAGAGACAAGGGAAGATTAAATTGAAGGAAAAAATGCAAAATTCAAGAGAGAAGGAAATAGAGATATTCAATGGATCACTTAATCACATCTCTGATCTATTTGATAACTAGGATGTAGAATTTCTCTAGCATTATATTATGAAAGGAACAGAAGAATTAGTCAGCTAAGAAATCAGTTACATCATTCAGGCCAAAAGGATTAATTTCCTTTATTACTTCTTTTCCAACCTATGTCTCCAACTATAATCTAGCAAGTCTCTTAATTACATTAATCAATATACCTGTGATATAATTTTTAAGAAATTAATTACAGTAAGTAGAAAGGTGAATATGGTCATAGATGGTCAAGACAAAAAGAAAATAATATGCAACTCATAAAAATCTTGCATTGTTAGAATGACAAAATGAACCTGGGAAGGGAACCTGGGAAATCCCAGAAGTGAGATTTTAAAATATTTAGTTTTTTTCCTCCTAGAATTTACAAATTAGAAATTAACCTTTATATCTTGGGATAAGAATCATCAATTGAAGAAAAAGGGTTGGTTTTTTTTCTTTGTTTCTGATATTACCTCTTACTGTCAGGGGGAAAAGGTGAAATGTAAACTGAAATTTTGCAAATAATGCCACTTACAATTTTTTAAACAGGAAAATATTTAAATTGCATAGATAATTGTAATACACAATAATACCTAATAAGTTCCTGAGAAAGGAAGCATTGAATTGAAGTTTAAAATTTAATAATTCAGTAGGTGAAGATAGATATATTGAACATACTGATCTCCATGCTTATCTGCAAACTATTGCCCATCTAGATGTGGGCAATAGACTGATATTGGCAGGAGGCCAAAGAGGAAATGCAACCTAGAGCACAGATTCCATTTGATGGGGCAAAAACTAGTTCAACTTTACCAGAGCATAGAATACATAGGAAATATCTGACAGATGAAATGGAATTTGGTTACTGATAGGGAACTGCTAAATATTTTTGTAGAGGAAAATAATCTGAGAACTACAAATTTATGAACTTACCTTCTTTATAAGGAAGATATAACTAACAAAGTTCAATTCAGGGAAGAAAAAATGTATTGAGAGTCTGACAAAAATTCAGATTGGTGGTAATGAGGAACTATATTAGGGTGATGTTAATAAAAGTGACAGAACTTGGACAGTGAGTAGACATTCACACACACACACACACATATATACATACATATATATATAAATATATATATATATATATATATATATATCTTGTGTCCACACAATATACAGGTCTATGATATAACCTAACTGTGTGATCTAGGGCAAGTCACTTAAGAACTCAACAATAAGCAATTCACTAAGACTACACATTGCAGAGAAGGTCAGGCTGCTCACTATTTCAAAGATCCTGTCCCTCTTCCAGTCCCTATATCCTTACCTATTTGTATGTTGCCAGGCATGCTAGAATATAAACACAACAACAATAAAAACAGCAGCTGGTATTTATTTGACATTTAAAGATTAATAAAGATCTTTACAAAGTTTATCTCACTTGCTCTTCACAGCTTTAAGAGTTAGTTATTATTATTACTCTTCTAGTTTCAGATGAGGAAACTGAGTAAGAGAGGTGAAGTAACACGTCCAGGGTCATGCAGCTAGAAAATAATTGAGACTAGACCCAAATTCAGGTCTGCTGCTCTATCCATTGCACCAACTGTAAAAACTGCTTCATTTTTGTCTTTCAATGCCAGTTACCTAACATGTGTTGGGTACTGAAGCAATGCCCATTCTGACTGAATGATGAGACATGAGAGAAAAGACTCAAAAACAAGAGCAAGATTTCCTATAGTGTGACTATTTCTAGAAATAGTGTTATCCAGAAGAACACATGTAGGGGAAAAGATCATATTCTCGGTTCTGGATAATTATTGTAAAAAAATACTTATGTGACTTATTTTCTCTTATAAAATCAATTCCTCCAGCAAAATCTTTAGAATATGATTTTGACATTATAATAAAGACCTAACCAAAGTAGCACAGAACTGAGATTGATGACAAAATCATATTTTTCCTCAATAGCATTGGATTCATTGTTGAAAGTAATAAATTATGCTCTATAAAACTATACTGATAGAATGTTTTATATATATATATACATATACATACATATAAATATATGTGTGTGTGTCTTATGTGTGCCTTTCTCTCACCTGAGCTCAAACTATTTAAACATAATCATGGAGGGGAGTTAACTCATCTTGGAAAAGGGACCTGCCATCCCTGCCACCAATATATAGTAACTGGAAAGCAATTGACATATGCTTTCGGGTAAGTTAAAGATCCCTGTAAATAAGACTCTTCCAGATCATGTACAAAAGAAGAAAAACTTGTGCATATGCTTCTTGCCAACTTCTTCTATAGGTACCATAGCTTTTGATTTCTTAACAGATACAGCTAACAAACACTCCAAAAAGTAAATTTTTGACAACAAATCCTTGGCTTTGTCAAATGGTTCACTGTGAGAAATTGATTTTTTTTTATAATTAATGGAAATGAAATTAAAGAAGTTGCATTAACATATGCTTTGCTACTGCACCCTAAGGAGCATGAAGCCATTCCAGATAACTTATTGTTGAAATCTCTTGTATGGGTAGTCTCCCTCTAACAGAATATGATCTCCTTGAGACTAGTGCCTCTCTTGCTTTTCTATTTATATCCCCAAGTCTTAACACAGAAACATAGAAACCACTCAATAAAAGATTGTGATTGAGTATTAGGCAAGAGAAAGAGAAGAGGGGCAGGTTATGACAAATTTAGAGCGCTGATATTGAGTATACCCTTTCTTGCTTACCACCTTCTTCTTTATAAAGAATGTCTAAGAAATAAAGGAAAGGAAACATTTAAAGGAAAAGAATGAAAAGAAGTACATAATTAACAAGCATAACTGTGAATGGGATGAACTCACTCTAAAATGGAAGAGGAAAACAGAAAAGGTTAGAAAAATCCAAGAAAATTTACAAAACACATCTATGAGACACAAAAGTTCACATTGTTCAAATAAGAGGATAGAGGAAAAGCCATTATGCTTCAACTGAAATAAATCTGAAGTAGAATAATGATTTCAGACAAGGTAAAACAAAAATACCTTTCTTTCAAAGAGATAAGCAGGAAAAATGGATTCAACTGAAAGGTTATCAAATCCTAAAGAGTCAAGTAAAAACTAAATTGAGACAATAACCAGTAAAGTTCAAGTATACAAAATAAATTTGCATAAATTAATAGTATTTCTGTATAGTATTTGAACAAAATATACCGGAGAAGAAATTGAAAGAAAAATCCTATTTGAAATAGTTCCTGAAAGTATAAAATATATGAAAGTTTCTCTTCTAAGACACACTACATATAAACATATATGAATCAAACAATAAAATACTCCATGGAAATAAATATAGAGAAATATTAACTGCTCTTGGGTAGGATAAACCAACATGATAAAATGCCCAGAGTATGTAAATTAATTTACTTATTTTGTGCTATACAAACCAAACTATACCAAAGGTTTATCTTTTAGAGCTAAAAAAAAATGAAAGCAAAATTCATTTGGAGGAACAAAAGGTTAAGAAATTCAAGAGAAATAGTGAAAAAGAACTTGGAAAGAAGGGAACATAGTAGTACCATAAGTCAAAAAATAGTACAGAGCAAAAATAAACAAAATAATTTGGTAGTAGTTACATATAAAGAAGTTGATTAATGGAACAATTTAGATAAATATGCAGAAGCAAATGAGTTCAGTAAACTAGTGTTTGATTCTAGCTACTGGGGAAAATTTTTACTATTGGAAAAAAAAAGCTCATAGTAAAATTTTAAGTCTACTTGTAGGAATTAAATATAGGCTGACATCTTACATGTTCAACAAGAAAAACTAAGCTATGTGATTTAGACATAAAGCATAGCATCAGAAAGTAACTAGAGAACAAGGGAAAAAATTCAGATATAAGCATAAGTAAAATTGGATACACATGATGAATATTTTTATTACATAAAATTTTAAAAGTTTTTATGAAAATAAAATGAATGTAGCTAAAATTAGAAAGGAAGCAAGTGACTTGGAGAAAATATTTGCAACAAGATTTTCCAATAATTTCCAAGACAATTTGGGAACTGGCCTAGATTTATAAGAATAAAATCCATGGGGGCAGCTGGGTGGCTCAGTGGATTGAGAGTCAGACCTAGAGACGGGAGGTCCTAGGTTCAAATCTGACCTCAGACACTTCCCAGCTGTGTGACCCTGGGCAAGTCACTTGACCCCCATTGCCTAGCCTTTACCACTCTTGCTTTGGAGCCAATACACAGTATTGACTCCAAGACAGAAGGTAAGGGTTTAAAAAAAAAAGAATAAAATTCATTCCCTAATTGATATGAGAGCAGTTTTCAGAAGAAATACAAGCAATCTGAAGCCATGTAAAAATGTTCAAATATCACTAATAATTCAAAAAGTGAAAATAAAATAATACTGATATTTTCCTTCATGCCCAACAAAATGTCAAAGAGAACCAAAAGAAAAAGAAAAATGGGAAATGCTGGAAGGAAATTTGGGAAAACACATACAGCAATACTTTATTTGTGGTAGAGGTATGGAACTGTAAACTTATCTAGCATTTTAAAAATTAATTTGTAATTGTGCCAAAAAGTCACTAAATTATATATGCTTTGTGACCCAAAAATACTTTACTAGATTTATGGCCTTAGGAGACAAAAGAAATAGGAAAAGAATGCATAATTACAAAAAAAAATTATAGTAGGGTTTTTTCTGGTAGTAGAGAAGTAGAAACTACAAAGACACTCAATTGGGGAACAGTTGAACAAATTATATGATATGAATGAAATGTAATACTATTATGTTACAAAAGATAAAGAAATGGATAGGTTCTTTGATATTTACTTTTTTTTTTAGTATTTTTTTAAATTTTGAATTCTAAATTCTCTTTTGCTCCTCACCCAACTCATTAAGAAGGCAAGCAATATATCAATAAAACATATGAGTCACATAAAATGTATTTCCATATTAGGCATATTTCAAAAACAAGCAAAAATAAATAACAGGGGACAAGTATATCTCAATCTTCACTCAAGAGTTTATAAGTTCTCTCTTATTGTGGATAGCATTTTTCATTGTGGGTCCCTTGGAACTGTCTTAGGTCATTCTCTTGATCAGAATAGCTGTCATTCATAATTGGTCATCCTTACAATATTGCTGTTACTATGTTCAATTTTCTCTTGGTTCTTCTCATTTTAAATTGAATCAATTCAAATTATTGAATTATTGAATTAATTAAAATTAAAATTTCAAGGTTTTTTAATAATAATATTCCTGATTACATGTCAATATAATTTTTAATATTTGTTTACTGATTTTTTTGCAATCCATGTTGTTTCTCTCCCTCCCACCACTCCTTCCCAAGAATGTAAGTAGTATGATAAAGATTTGATACATATTATCATAAAATATATACTTTCATACACATATTGCTTATTCCCAGGTCTGTATGAAACAACCCCACTATTATCTCTTGTGGCACAATAGTATTTCATTACAATATACACCAGAATTTGTTTAGTCATTCTCCAACTGATAGATCCTCTGAGTTTCCAATTCTTTTGTCACCACAAAAAGGGCTGCTATAAACGTTTTGAATAAATAGGTCCTTTCTCCTATCTTTGTTCTCTTTGGGGTAAGACCTACTAGTAGTATTGTTGAATCAAAATATGTGCAGTTTTATAGGCCTTTGAGCACAATTCCAAATTGTTATTCAGAATGGTTGGTCCAAAAAAAAGAATGGTTGGACAGTTCACATTAGTGTCCTTATTTTTCCAACCCCCTTTAGCATTTGCTATTTTTTTCTGTCATGATATTTAATCTGATAGTTGAGAGGTGGTACCTCAGAATTGTTTTAATTTTCTTTTCTTCAATCAGTAGTAAATTAGAGCAATTTTCCATATGCTTATTGATAGCTTTAATGTCTTCTTCTGAAAACTGTTATTCATATCCTTTGACTCTTTATCGATTGGGGAATGGCTCCTGATTTTTTAAAAATTCAGCTCATTTACTTATATATTTGAGAAATGAATCCTTTATCAGAAAAACTAGTTATAATTTTTTTTCTCCATATCCTGTTTTCCTTCTAATTTTGGCTACAATGGTTTATTTTGTGCAAAACACTTTGTAATCAAAATTATTCATTTTACTTCCTGTGATGCTGTTTATCTCCTCTTTGTCATAAATTCTTCTATTATCCATGGATATGACAGCCAATTTGTCCATGCTTTCCTAATTTTATTTATGATATTACCGTTTATGACTAAATCATGTGCCCATTTTGACCTTGTTGTGAAATGTTGCTTTATGCTTGTTTCTGACAAACACCTGTTTAGTTTTCCCAGCAATTTTTATCATATGATGAGCTCTTGTCCCAAAAGCTTAGATCTTTAGAGTTAACAAATATTAGATTATATGGTCATTTACTACTGTGTAGTGTAGACCTAATCTATTCTACTCCTTCACCACTCTTTCTCAGCCAATACTAAATTGTTTTGATCATTAAAGTCCTATAGTATAGTTCATAATCTCATACTAGTAGACTATCTTCCTTCATATTTTTTCATTGATTCTTTTGATATTCCTGTGTACACATTCCCTGTGTACTTTGACTAGTAGGCATTGAAGAAATACATTTTATGAGGTAAAATTTTCATATTATGTATATAAATATGTGTGCATATATATAATTTCTCTCTTTCATTACCTCCTCCTTTTTCTTATCCTTTTCTCCTCGTACTTACCTATTGGCTAATATCAATAATTTTTAAATTCTCTGTCCTTAATCTATTCTCCAAGTCAATTGAATCTCTGATGAAATATTCATATTGTTTCTATGATTTCCCTCTTCTGACTTTTATAATTTCTTGATGTGTCATGAAGGTTTTAGCTCTCAATAAGTGCAATTTTAATTTTTGAGAAATTATTTTTTTCAGTGAGCTTTTGTACTCTCATTTGGCCAATTGTTCTGTTTAAGAGGTTCTTTTTATTTGTGAAGTTTTGTATCTTTTTTTCCTTACCATTTGACCAATTCTATTATAAAGGTGCTTTTTTTCAGTATTTGTGCCTTTTTTACCAAGATGATACTTATCTTTTTATAAGTTTTAAAAATCACTCATTTCTGTTCCTATTTTTTCCTCTACAATGTCTTATTTGATTTTTTAAGATCCTATTTTATCTGTTCTAGGAATTCTTTTTGGACTTCTGTCACAATTCACTTTTTTTCTCTCTTTGATGTTTTGGTATCATTATTTTCCTCTGAGTTTATACCTTAATCCTTCCTCTTACCATAGTTATTTTTATGACTAAGTTCTTTTTTTGTTGCTTACTCATTTTTCTAGCCTACTTCTTAACTTTGAACTTCATGTTAAAGTTGGGCTTTATTCCTGGGGTGGAATTCAGGCACTGTCCCAAGCTTCAGACTCTTTTAAACTATTTTTTCTAGAGCTAGTTCTGAAAATTTAGAAGTTTTTATTGCTTCCAAGGTGGTATATTTCAAGGAGGGATAAAATCACTGCTCTCCTGCTCTTCATTATGATCCTTACCTAGGAAGGACCTTTGATTCCTTGATGCACCAAGTGCTCTTCAAGGCCCCTAATCTCGTATGGTTTTAGGTGTTCTCCTCCACCTTAGAACTGTGACTTGTTTTACAGTTGTTTAGAGGGGAATGTTAGGCAAGCTTGAACTTAGTGCCTCTTTTATTCCACCACTTTGATTTCACCATTGGAAATGAAAGGTATAAGCAATGTAGTTACCAAACACAAGCCAATCCTCTGTCTACTGCTAACATGGGGGTCCCCTGTAATCTCTTTCTTGGCAGTTGCCCAACTCTGCCTTGAGATTTCCAAAGTTTCTGCTATCGCTACCTCTAAGGTTCACTGCTAGTCTTGCTGCCACACAGTATCTGGGCTGCCTCTTCCCACAATGTCGTGAACCTCTCCTTCCAATCTCCAAAATTGTCTTAAGTAGAATAAATGTCTCACCTCTATCTTTTGTTGTTTTTGTTGTTTCTGCTGCTACAAAATTTAATTTGTACATTATTTTATAGTTGTTTAGAGGGCAATATTAGGCAAACTTGAATTTAATGCCTCTTTTATTCTACCACTTTGATTTCACCATTGGAAATGAAAGGGAACGTTCAACAAAACCTGAGATTAGTATAGATTGATTCAGAGTGAAATGAGCAGAATCAGGAGAACAATTAATAACAGCAATAAAGACAAACAATTTTGAAAGATTTAAGAACTCTCGACAAGTACTGATTAGAAACTATGCAAGAGCATCAGATTCATTTTCAAAATTCCACGTTATGGGAGCAAACAGATTAAAATGTAATTGGGAAATACTTAACAAAATAAAAATTCAGTACAACATAATGATCATTTGTGGTTTTCTAAGTCAACATGCTGCCCTCACTGGTCCCTTTTTATTTTACTTTGAATTCACTAAAGTATAATATCCAACACTAACAGAGTTGATGGATTCTAGTTACAGAGTGAGATACACATTTCTGGCCATAGAAAATGTGGGGATTTGTTTTGCTTGATAATACTTATTTTTTCCAAGGACTTTTTTCTTTTCTTTTAATTTTTAATTAAACTTTTAATCTTTGTTTTTTTCTTATTCTAGCTCCCCTTTCTTTTAAATTTTGAAACACTTAGATGGCTGAGTGGTTTCAGGTCCAGGTCTAGAGACAGGAAGTCCTGGGTTCAAATCTCTCCTCAGACACTTCTTAACTTTGTGACCCTGAGAAAGTCATTAAAGCCACATTGCCTAGCTCTAAATTTTCTTCTGCTTTAGAACCAGTAAACAAGTATTGATTCTAAGACAGAAGGCAAGGGTTTTGAAATAAATAAATAAATTTGGGGAAATAGAAGGGATACATAATAAAGGTTATTAAAATGAATTTTTAAATTCATTCAATTAATTTAATAGGCATTTATTAAGCACTTACTCTATAACAGGTACTGTACTAAGCAGTGAAGATAACACACACAAGGGTAGGTTCTGTCCTCAGGGAGCTTATAGTAATGAGGGAGACAACATCTAAACAAATATATAGAGTAAGCTATTAGAAGGTTAAATAGGAAATTATTAAAAGAGGGAAAGCACTATAATTAAGAGGGGTTGAGGAAGGCTTCCCATAGAGGGTGGGGAAAACTATAGCTCTTTTGCTTTCATGACTACAGTCATCATATACTTAGCAAATCTGAATTTTAAATCAAACCTCTACTAGCCTTTAGGTTCCTATCTCTAACTGCCTGTTTGACATCTATATAAATATTTGTCCTTTCAAAGTTAACACCTTTTTCCTTTCAAACTAGTTTACACACACACACACACACACACACACACACACACACACACACACACACACCACACAACTATTCTTGTTTCTGTTCAATCTTCTGGCTAACCAAAAATCTTATGATCATCCTTGACTTCTCTTCTTCCCCTTCCTCTAGCATTTAGTTGGATACCAAGTAATAGAAAGCAATTCATAATGTCCTTTATATCTATTCTTTCCTTTTATTTCATATTATTAGTACTGTCATCAAGGGATTCTCATCATCTCATGCCTTGTATTAGTATATTAGTCTGCTAATTAATCACCCTCCCTCCATTTCTTCATATTCCAATACTTCCTAAAAATTGCAAATATATCATCATTACTACCTATTGTTCTTTGTTTTGCTCTGCAAAATTCTATTCAGACTGCCTAATTTTAAATATATGCCCTTGATATACTTGAAGATAGCTTTCATACACACACACCATGAGTCTTCTCACATTCAGGCTAAATATTCCCAGTTTCTTCAACCAACCATGCCTTTTCTATCCTTGTTGCTCTCCTCTAGATGCTTTCTAGCTTATCGGTCTTCCTAATTTGGTCCCCATAAATGAGTTCAATAATCATTTATTGTCACATAGATAACTATCCAAGAAAAACCTACTTTGATGCCTAATCATAGTAGGGTGTGCTTGGTCTTAGAAGGCTATGTCAATAGATAACAAAGTTTGGAAGGTCCAGAATAATTTTACTCCTTATTTCTTCCATATAGAATCTCTAAAGACTTTCAAATATTAGCTCAAGTACCAACTCTTTTGGAGGCTCATTCTGATTCTTCACTTACTGGTAACTTTAACTGCCCTAGAAATTATATTCTCTATACTTTGTATGCATTTCTTATTTATTTATTTATTTATTTTGTACCTGTTGTTTTTGCCCAATAGAAAGAAAGTTCTTCTTGGTTTCATTTATTTCTTTGTAACCTAGCAGGATGCTTCAAATACAATAGATAATGAGTACAAGATTCTTCAACAAATTACCCAAACTATGAATCCTTTGGGGAAAAAAGTGGTGACAATATACATCTGTCATGCAAAAGGCATTCTGGCTAAGAGTATGGAAGCATCTCAGTAAAAAAAAGGACTACTAAGCATTACATTATTTCAGTTTTAGTAACTCATCCAAAGAATCGCATAGCAAGTGGGGAGGAATTATTTTTTATATTTGGTTGTTATCTGTGGTCATAGAAGGAATAACTATCAATGAATTATGGAATTAGAAGCATATAAAATAGCGAGGTGACTAAATTAAATGTATTTTTGATGATATTGTTGAGCCTATATTATTGTTTTTGGAAAGAATATCAGGGATGTATGTTTGTATCACAGTACCTGAGATAAACTTGCTTTGAATCTTGGTATTTGGTCCATGTTTACTTTCTACACTCTATCTTGAGAACATCCAAAGTGGGACACATTTCTGGTCCAATTACAGGAATCATCTGAGAAGAATTTTCAAGACTACTCTGGGGCCAGTTGACATTTGTCCAACTTATTGGTGAACACTTCTCATTCTCTAATGAACTCTCCAAGAATTGCCAAATGGTAATTTATTCATGTCTCATTGATAAAGGAGGAAATGTGTTTCCTGAATATTTTTAAAACCATATTTTTGATGGAAGGAGTATCTGAAATGCATATCGATGCTGATACTATCAGTTAATAAATGTATTGTCTTCTCTACTGCTAAGCCAATAGCCACCTAACTATCCAATATCAACTGGAACAGACTTCCACAGCATGAAAGCAAGTTCGGTTTATTGCTGAATTGTGCCTTTGGTCTGATTCTTTTGTTCTGTCTGCAAGATTAATTTGGTTAGTGGAAAGTGGAAGTTTTTTCCGTCTACTTGCAGAGCAGGTAAGGTGGGAGAAAATAACTGTAGCCAGAATTTTGCAAGGTGCAACTCTGGAAGGGTAGTTCAATATAATATAAGTAAGTAGTAAGTAAAATAAGGATAAAATGATGACATTCTTCAAGAAACAGCTTTAGGTCCTTGAAAATGATTATTTCAGTTTGCCTGCAACTGTAAAAATGAGTTTCAGGTAATAGCTTTTCTTTTATATAGTAAATGATGAATGACCATTTAAACATTGACTCATCCACCAACGAAGATATAAAAAACATAAAAACTTACTGTGCTAACAGGGAATTTGAGGACTGAAGTCACCTGATTTTTCAACCCGGTGATTACACCACGGGGACATTCATTTGTCTTTACTTCGGCTACAGAGTTGCAAAAAATATATTTTCCCAACCAAGACAATCAAGCCCTTTAGCTCCTGTCTTTAATATTTCTCTTCCTAGCCTAGTGGAAATACTTTTCTTATTCGAATTGATGGCTTCTCTAGGATTTTGAAAATGTCGATGACAATCCCTAGCATTCCATTACAGAACCTGGAGATAGAAGTAAGAACACCTTTTCACCCATACTTGTTTTACCAAAGCAAGTTAAAAATGTCTTTGATTTCTTTGGCCTGCAACTCTAGACTTGAGACCTAACACAGGACATCATCAGATAGATAGGATGAGGTTTCAAAGGGAAGAAAGCTCTAAAGTAAAGGAAACACATGATTCTACAAGTACATGGGGTCTCTTCAATCTATTCATGAACATGTAACACTAACCTGAACTGATTTTAAAAGACTTTTTAAAATTACAAATTATATCATCATATTGTATAGTTAAGCTGCCAACTACACATGTTCAGGAGCATGGATGAAGAAAGAAAATTTGAATTGAGGAATTGCATAATTTTCTATTTTCCAAATCCAAGATATATTTATCCAGTTAAAAGAGCTAACTCAAGGGTCACCAAATCATATCTTGATTAGTAGTATAGAATGGAATTTGAGGTTTCAGACATTTGACCGTTCCTAATTCCCCAGATATAAAGCCTACCACCCTTAAAACACTTAAATTTTAATTTTTATGTCTTTTGTTTTCTAATCTACAAACTCTCCCTCCCCCTTCAATAAAGGAATATAAGCTGGTTGAAAGTAAGGAATATTTGACTTAGTCTTATCCCTAGTACCTGGAAATTATTAGACACTTAATAAATATGTATTTTATATTTTTTCTATATGTGTACATATTTAATTCAATATAACTTTGTCACTTACTATATGCAAGGAACTGTCCTAGGTATTTGGGAAACAAAAATTTTAGAAGTTTCTGACTTTAAATAGCTTAAAATCTATTGAAGAAAATAACACATAAATAGATAGTCAGATACAAGAGCCTTTGAGGAGGAATGGGGCACCAACAGTTAAGGAGATTAGGAATGACTGAAACGTCATACTTAGTGAACTTCTTAATATCAAATATGTACCAGTAGGAAAATAATGCCAACTCATTTGCTGCCTCAAAATTCTATTTTAGAATCTGAACAACAGAACAATTAACTCAAGATTATTAAAAATAAAAACAAAAACAAAAACAACTGGTGGTAGCCCTAATAAAAGAAAAAAAGCTTCTTGTATTCTTTAAAAAAAAAAAGCTACCATTAGAAAGTAAGTTCTTTGAGGGCAAGGATTATTTTTGTATTTTCTTTCTCTCTCTATGCTTTAGAATCAGGCATAATAATAAATGCTTATTGATTGATTAATTAGCACAATAGTGACTCCCTTTGCTCACCAATATGGCAGGTTAGATTCCAACATTTAACTAAAGCTTTGGGAAGAATAGAATCCTAAGAGAAGCAGAGACACTCTTCCACAAAACATATAAATTCCTGTAGTTATTTATATCAGTTATGCCCTATCAAGAACTACATATGTAAACTCTCAATGCATTTTGTACCCCTTTTGCAGTTTTGCATTCTACTTTGTTTTATATTTATTTCTGTATGTATTTTATTTCATTCTTTGTGAGATTATATTCTTGGGGCCAGGGATCATGGATTACTCATTTTGAATCGCCTTGTCTGAGAGAAGAGTCTTGCCCATAGTAAGAATATAGGTAACCAATTTTTGTTGAAGTGAACTGACCTCTGCAGCAGAGGAAAAGAAACAAATTAACAAATTTAGGATCAAAGGTTCTGTTTAACATTAATTTTGATTTATGACCATTTCATAACTGAAATACTTACTTAGATAGCTATTATAGTAAAATGTGACCTGGATTTGGAGGCAGAGCATGGTATATATTCAGCACAAAAGTCCTATTTTAGGCAAGGTCCTAATTCGGCCAAGGTACTAGGTTCAATACTAGTTGACCAATGACTATTCTATCAGCGTAGAATACATGCCAGTCAATTATTATTCCAAAAATTTGCTACCACTAGTCAGGACATATGAGAATGTAGGTAGCATAATAGAAATTTATCACTATTTTTAAAACCCTCAAAACTTATGCCCTATTGATAAGTGGTTAATGGTACATAGATATCTATAGAAAACGTAGGTATAGACATGGGATAAGAACTGGGTCTATAATTGATAAAGAGCATTCTCTGAAGAGAAAACTCTCTCTCCCATTGGGTCTCAGTAGGTTATCTTCAACTTAGAGAGTCTTAGAGAGTTGTTTAAAGCAATAAGAGGTTAAGTGGCTTTTGTAGCATCACACAGTCCACAGGCATCATAGGCAGAACTAGAACCCAAGTGATCTGGGCTCCAGTGCCTAATCTCTATCCATTATTCAATGCCTTTGCTTTGTACTATATATGGTAATGTGTTAAGCTGTAATGTACAGATATATTCATCTACCTCTTTGAATAGATATGATAATGTGAAAGCCAGTGCTTTATACATCTTTTCTATGAATTGGATCAAAGTGCAACATGGCAGAATAGAAACAGTTTCTATTTCATTTGAAAAATGTGATATTTAAACAGTCAAAAAGGTCCTAATTTTGCTGCCCAGATAGTCATAGACAAGGCTCGTGCAAGTCCTTTCCCATTCAATCAGTATATTTCCATCCGAAAAAAGAAATCTGTTCTTGTGTGTAGAAGAGACCTTTCAAGAGTGCACTCAAACTCATGTTCCACCAAATGTGGTCAGGTTTAAGGTTTTCTGGACAATAATAAAATGTACTTTGTTGCTTAAAAGAAGATAAGAGAGAGTTTTAAAAATTGTAAATGTTATATATAAATAAAAACTGGAATGATATTATTACTTTAGTATGTATATTTATCAATTATACATTCAAGAAGTACTCTTCTAATCATATAACCATTTCTTAAATGTCTAATATATACTAGGGCAATAGAGGTTTATAGGATATAAGAACCAAACCAAAATTTTCTCAAGGGGCTTACATTTGAATTGGGAAAATGACATGTAGGCTTATGTAAAAAGTAAATACAAAGCAATTTCTATGAGAGTGGAAGAGAACATTAAACACAGTGGGGAGTAGGATTGGGAAAGGTATTATGTAGAAAATGACATTCAAATAAAAGCATCAGATCCTTAGGAAAATGGCAACTTAAAGGTTGTCAACCTCCTCCTAAAGATGCCAATGGCCATAACTTTCTTGTTATATACAGTATATACAGAAAAGAAGTTCTTAACCATTTTCATGTTATGGACACTTTTAGAAGTCTGATGAAATCCATGCACCACTTTCTTAAAAGAATTGTTTTAAATGTACAAAATATATTGAATTAAAATTTTACACTTAAATTTTACTTCTTGAAATTTGGGATACAGGAAGATTGGGGTCATCCAGTAATAGACCTATACTCTACAATAATTTCAAAATAGTGATGAGTGAAAACAGAATTTTGAGATGACTGTAATCACTATAGTGTGATATGAAAATATCTGGAAGGGATTTATACTTCTGACAAAATTATAGGTACTTTGAATACTTTGTTTAGTTTCTTACATTCTAGTTTAAAGAAAAATTTTAATTTAACAGTTAGTGAAAATAAAGATGTTTTTCCCATCTATGTTCATAGACTTGCTAAAGTTTATATGGATGGGAACAGGTGCAACATACCTGGAATAGAGTGACTGGCAAAGACAACTGGAACACCAAGTTGTGATCAGTGTCCTGGGATATTTTGGAATAGTCAGGCTCATATCTAGTCATAAAGAATACAGGGCTATAAAAACAACATTGTAAATAAGAGCTTAGGATTCAAATCCAAAGATGGTTCTTATGTGAATATAACCTCAATGAGATGCCAGCCATGCACTTGTCCTTTTAGCCCATCCTAGAGAGAGAGAGAGTACAGTTTAGGTCCTTTACTAGATGCCCCCAATCTCCATCAGTATGATTAGCTTTGTGGACAAAAAGGAGCGAGTATAGAGGAATTCCATCTTAAAACAAAACACTACAGACTTTGAGCTATTAATAGCAATTTAAAATTGACTAAGTTGTTCTCTCCTAATGATTAACAACTCCATAAAAATGCTAGCTCCTGAACAGGGAATCCCTTCCAGGTCCTTACACCATTGCAGCCATCACGAAACACTTTACCTGCCTATTTGTCCAGTAAGGCAGCATGATTTCTACCAGGTGAGTACTAGTTAAAGTTATCATACCTCCATCAGGACAGGCAGACTGGTAAAATTTTTATGTGGAATAGTAAATGTTTTAGACTTGTTTGCAAGGCTGTACCAGACACTGACTGATTATTCTCATTACACAATATGAGGTGCCTTCCCTCATACATTTTAAAAGTCAACCTACACAAGAGATAGAGTGATGCAACTTTATATTAAAATTGATGTAATTTCATGAATCAATCTCATTGACTGTAGATTTATAAACTGGTCCCCTTCTGGAAAACTTAATTATTTTTCAAAGACTATACCATCCTCCTCTTCCCCCCAAAAAAATCCCTACTTTAATAAGTATCCTGCCATGTTATGCCAATTTGCAAGTTATGGGTGATCTGGGCAAATCTTTTAATTGGTTTTGAATTGTGCAGTTTGTCTCAGAACTACATAAACATTAAATAATTCAGAGACTAAATGAAACCTTATAATGCAATATACCAAAGTTGTTTAGGCAAGTTTTTTTTTTCAATAATCAGATAATTACGCATAACTAGTCATCATTACTTCAAACAAATTATGCTCTGCTGAAGCATGAAAAAGGTTTCCTGGCACAGTTTTGAGTTCAACTAATCTTATTTCTATTTGACAATAGGTGTCTGTCTGTGTAACCTGTTTAATAGCATTGTGGTTTGGCTGTACAGCATTGTGTGACTGCTCTGTAGTAAGCCCCTCTTAATTATGTCATTTTTCAAATAAATATTTGTATCTTTTATCTTGAAAAATCATGGGTTCAGTAAACTTGGCAAATGTGTGTATATTTTGAATACAGAATGCATTGTCTCTTATTCATTATAGATTATCTATAATAATATACTGCTTTGGGAGACAAGACTAGAGGAGAAAGGAAGGCGATCAGTTATTTGCTCTGCATTTAGTTCCCAAGTGTAGAAGTCACTGTGTTTCTAAACATTTTGGCTTGGCTCGTTCACAACAGGCTAATGACTTAAAATGTGATGCCACTCGGTTTACTAGTATAGACATTGTAACTTTAGGAAATGGGCATGGAAGGAAACTTTGATTTCATAAAGTTTCATGAAATGTAGAATTAAAATAAAATTATCTCTATCTACACTGAGAAAAATCTAAGTTAAAAAACTGAATTAATTATCCAAATAATCCTAGAAGCAAAATGGCCTAAATTATCCCAAATGATATTCAATGTTGATGGAATTCACTACATCCTTATTCATTTTCCATATCATACTGCCAACAACTGAAGACATGATACTTCTGACTCCATATTTCTAACAAGTAAGGGCTTCCTGGGAACATGCTGATAGAACACCAATATGACCTCAGTAGAAAGTTACTAAAATGGTGAATAACTGTTTCATTTTGTTTTTTTTTTTCTTTAAAGAGCCATAGCCATATTAATTTATATCACACTGGATAAAGTAAATAGCTCCCTCACACCCACCATATAATCCATACTCTTTTGGATGCTGAACTATAAAAAGTCACTATTTTAAAGGCCAAACTAGAGTAAGTGTGGACACACAAAGCAATTAGTCATATGGATACCTACCCAAAATAAAACAAGGTACACACATTTTCATAAATCATGGGAACAAAGAATTATATATATATATATATATCCTAAAGGTTAAACTTTGCATCATTTTACAAGAAGATTGTAACCATTACATGAACTGAAAAATGCAAAATAATAGCATGCACATACAATTCCAGGCAGAAAGGAATAAAAATTCAGTAGCAAAGTATAATCCCTACAGCATCTTTGCAAGATAAGGATACTTAGAACCCATGCTTGCTTTATTCTTTTCATTTCAAGTTTTGTTGTTGCTTTTCATTTCTAATGTTGTGGTTAGTCATTCAGTCACGTCTGACTTTTTGTGACCCCATAGATTATAGCATGCCAGGTTCTTCTATCCTCTACTATCTCTTGCAGTCTGTTCTAGTTCATGTTTGTGGTTTCCATGACACTATCTATCCATCTCATCTGCTGTCATTCCCTTTATCTTTTGCCTTCAATCTTTCCCAATATCAGGGTCTTTTCCAATGAGTCCTATTTTCTCATCATGTGGACAAAGTATTTAAGCTTCAGCCTCAGTATTTGTCCTTCCATTGAATAGTCTAAATTGATTTCTTTAAGTAGTGACTGCTTTGATCTCCTTGCTGTCTAAAGGACTCTCTAAAGGACTCTCTCGCACCACCATTCAAAAGGCTATATAGACTCCGTAGCACTCAACTTCCCAAATACTTCCACTCTCACAGTCATACATTGCTACTAGAAAAACCATCACTTTGAATATATGGAACTTGGTGATGTATTTGCTTTTTTAGTATGCTGTCCAGATTTCCCACAGCTTTCCTTCTAAGGAATGAGCATCTCTTAATTTTAATTTCATGGCTACAGTCACCATCTGCCATGATCTTTGAGCCCAAAAATATAAAGTCTGACACCACTTCTAGTGACATGAGAGCAATGAGAATACATAGGATTCCCTGCTAACTGCAAGTTATTCACCTTGTAGAAAGCATATAATAAGGTAATTCTTCCTTTTAAAAAGTTAGATACTTAAGTAACATGTAGAATATAAAAATATTTGGTTAGAAAATGAAGAATACAGTCAAGTGCTTAGAAATTTGGTTTATACCATATATAAAGGCAATTATAGGATGTGACATAGACAGATCATTTGTCCTGGAATCAGAAAGATATCAATTAAAATCCATCTTCATATATTTACTTGGTGTCTGACCCTGGTCACATCATTTTACCTATATTTGCCTCAGTTTTCTCATCTGGGAAATAATGATGTTAATAGCACCTTTCTAATGAGAGTTTTTCAGGATCAAATAAGATAATTGCAAAGCACTTTGCAACCCTTAAAGCCCTATATAAATTCTAACTATTGCTATTCTCATTATTGTTACAAACATTTAGCTTGAAGACCAAGAAAGCCTTAGTTTATGCGACACCCAATATTTACATCATATAAGGAATGATAAGATTATTGAATTATTATTTTCCATCCAAATGTTTGACATTCTATAAGTTGAGAGTTCATTTGATCCATACATATCAGTCAATCACATTCATATGTCTATACCTATATCTAACATATATAATAGAAGTCTAATAAAAAATTCTTAAAAGAGAAAAGGGAGAGGAGAAAATAATGAGTATAACCCTACATATACCCATCAAACTATGAATACAATGGAAGAAGAAGAAGAGCAATAGAGAAATCTAGAAATTTATAAGACAAAATCTAAAAAAGCAACCAACACAAGATCCATAGCCTCAGTTGTCTAAACACAAATACATAAAATATGATTAAGGTTCAAAGTGAACTAGGCTTCACAACACCAGGAAGAATACTTGAAAAGGTCCCAGCGTCTTGATGATATGAAACTAATGACTGATATATATTTTTGGAAGAGTCTATCTTATTCTTGATAAACAAGATAAAGAAAGAGCATGGCAAGGGAGAGAAGAGTGGAGATATGAGGAGAAAAGATCAATTACCAGGAAAGCTCATTAGAGCTTAGACTTCATTAAGAAAGGCACAATGTCATAGGTTCAGAGATTTTGAGATGGAGGGCACCACAGAGATAATCTAATTCAATCTACTCATTTTACCATTTTATGGATAAGAGAGCTAAGAGTCAGATCACTATGAATTAACCAAATCACACAAATATTAAATGGAAAAGCTGAGATTTGAACCTAGTGGCAATGAAGTAAAAGTAAAAAGATCAGAAGAATGGATCAGAAGATCTAGGTTCAAATCTTATTTCTTATTCTTATTCTCTACATGTCCTTAGACAATTTATTTAACTTCCCTGGGATTCTGATTGCTCACCAATAAAATGAAGATCAGAAGCTTCTGAAACTCTCTTTATCTCCACATTCATGCTTATGTGCCTCAATCTCTTGTTTCCCTTTCTATCATGTAAGACCAGGGAGATGATCATATTCTTATAATCTGCCTTGGTCAAATCTGGAGGATGGTGGATGGTGCTCATTTCTAGGTAACACAAACAGAGGGTACTGATGATGTAGAGAAAATAAAAAGAATGGCCATCAGGCTAGAGAAGGGCCTCAAAATCATGCTATATGAGGATTTTTGAAGGCATTAGTATTTTTTCTGGGAAAAGAAGGGACTCAAGAGGAAAATGATTGCTGTTTTATAATTTTATGGAGATTTATTATATGGAAGAGGAGAGAGAGAGAGAGGAAAAAGGAAGGAAACATACATTTATTAAGTATTTTCTTTTTGATGAAAACAAGATTCTAAGAAAGAGGTCAAAGAGTAATTTCTAGATACAGGGGATACACTATCGAATGGGACAAAGATGAGGGACTGATGTATGATAAAAAAGAAACACAAAGCCAGTTTGAATGGAATGTAGAATGTGTGATATGCAGAAGTGGCTAGAAGGGCTAGAAAGGTGTTTTGGAAAAAGATTGCAAAGAACTTTAATTGCCTAAAAGAGAAGTTTGTATTTAATTTTAGAGTTTTTTGTGTTTTTTTTTTGGAACCAGTTTATTGAGCAAATGTGACATAATCAAATCCTCAAATCTGTGTTTGAGGAATATCACCTTGTCAGCTGAGTGGGGATGAATTTTAAGGAAGATCTCAAGGACAGCCATGTCTTCATTCCCCTCCAGGCTGCCTTTTTACCTCTTTGGACTTTCTCTGCCTACCATAACCCACACTGGTAAATTTCTTCTCCCACTCCAGCATCCTTTTTTGTGCTTTGTCTTCCCCAATTAGAATGCAATACTTGAGACTTTAAGACCAATTAGGTGGTTTTCAAAATAGTCTAGCTGAGAAGTCAAGTCAATAAGCTTTTATTAAGCACTTACTCCTTTGCTAAGCACTGAGAATACAAATATATAAAAGAAAGACAATATCTATCCTAAAAGAGCTTGCATTCTAAAAGAGGGAAAGCCCAAAAAAGAAGCCATAAAGTAGGAGAGAGGAAGTATTGGTTGTGGATATTATAAACAAAACAAATCCAAAGAATCAGGATTATAGACTGGAGAGGCATGAAGACACGACTGCCTGAGTGATCCTCTTTAAAATACAGAGTCCAGGTGTAACCAGCCAATAAAAGGACTTGGGGATAGGGCTGTGGGAGGGGGCAGGGGTATGGTTCTCCCACTATGAAGAAGTGAACTTCTAGGATCAGAATGTTTCTGTCTCTTTATACTGAGAAATTATAATGGTCAGGAGGATATACTGGAGAGCAATGAAATAATAAAATCGTAAATGATGATAAAGGATGTGTACTTTGAGAGAATGAATGTGAGAGATGGAATGGAGGACGTAGAATCATCATAATTTGAAGCTTACTGGATTGTTTAGTGAGAATGTGAGTAGAATATGACTGAAGAGGCAAGCATGTAAAAGCAGAGGGTTTATTGTGTTTTTGACAGAGTTAAAGAAGTTCAAAGAGGGGGAAAGGAAGAATATTCTGAATTTGAGATGTTTATAGGACATCTAGTTTGAAATGTCCTTTTGGTAGTTGATGGTAACAAAATGGAGCTTAGTGGAAAGACTAAGGCTGGATATATAGAAGAGAAAAAGAAAATAATATAGGAATCATCCTCATAACAATGATAATTTGAACTGTAGAAACTGAGTAGTTAGACAAGTAAGAAAAAAGAGAAAAGGCTGTGTTATGAAAACTAAGAGAGGAGAAGTTATATAGGGGAAGAAGTCCATAAAGAAAGAGAAGCAAATGGTCTCAATTATTGAAAAGAGGTTAAAAATGACAATGATTAGGAAGAAATTATGAGATTTGTCAATAAAGAATGATAAAGTGGGGATCCAGGTTATAAGGGTCTGGGAAATGAGTGAGGAGAGAAAAAGTATGAGCAAATGTGTCAATAAGTTTTTTCCTAGGAGTTTGTCTATTATAACTTGTTTAGTATGTAAAAATAAGAATTGATTTCATGTATATATTGGACAGAGCAGTCAATGAGGTCCTTTCAAAAGTCAAATTCTGTGATTTGGGGAAATAAAAGAAAGATAAAGATGATAGCTTGAAGTGATAGTAAGGCCAAGTGATGGTTTTTTTATGGATAGAGGAGATTATTTGTAGGTATGTTGGTAGGCAGCATTGAATGAAATGGATAATAGGTGAGGATGAATATTAGATAGGGGATGTGATTATTGAAAAAGGTATAAAGATTAACATTTTCTTGGAGATGTTGACTTGAAATCTGGGAACACTTTTGCTCTTACCTTTCTCCCAGCCTAGTGATTGATCTGAAATTGATTGTTTCCTGGTACCCTCATGGAATCACTGTTTGAAAGCTTCCCATTCAGCTTCCTCAGTCCCACAACCTGAATTTTTTAAAACTGACCACCAAAAGATAATCTTTTTGCCATCAAAAGAGCCCCATCTTGGCCAGTTTTTCTTTGGGATCAGATTTAGTTAACCTCTGCCACTTATCTAAATACCCCCAGGTACCTGGTCCATAATTTATGGACATATACTCCATAGCAGTCCCATGTTGGGGACTCAATGGGGCCCTCCTGGAACCATGATTGCCCATTTAAATCCCTGACTAAAAATGTTTCTCTTCCCCCAAACACTCCAAGTTTCTTATTTGAGAGTTCCACTTACCCAGTTCACCTGCTATGTAGAGTCCATATTGGAACTCAATGAGTTCCTATGGAAGTCTCATGTCTGGAGTCTACTGGTAGGGGGTTTAGGCATCCAGAACTTTGAATCTTGGTGGGACCTCCATTTATGTAAATCTGGAAAAACACAGAACCACTAAAGTAGTTAGCAACACGAAATATTTAATCAGGAAAGAGATAAGTCCTTCATAACCGACCCCTTCATAATCGGCAGACATACAGAGCCAAGCTCGAAATACCACACAGAGTTGAATCCTGGAGGCTCTGGGGACAGTGTCTCTGAGAAATCACCATGCTAGATGATTCTCTTAATAAGAATAGAACTTGGTGACTTATATACCTTTTGGGGAACTAAGGACAGGGAAGTTGAGGAAAGGAAAACTGAAGCAAGTTTTGGACTTTCTGCCAATCAGGTGGAACAAACAGCAGTTGGAATGTTATAAAAAAGATATTGACAAGAATGACAGTTGCTGGGGGAGGGGCAACTGTGAATGGCAGTTGGTATCCTGAGGGACACTCCCTTCCTGGCCCTTGAACTGGAAGGAGCCTCTCTTCCTGTCTCTGGATAGAAGTGCCTCTATTCCTGATTTTACCAACTGTCTGCTATACCTGGATTCCTGTGATCCTGTCATTGGACAAAAAGACTTAAGGGAAGCAGTTTGAATTGTAAGGCCAGTATTTAGGGGCATCAGCCTAAATAGACAGGCCCAACTAGCTCTGAAGTTCATAAGTTTTCTTCCTCTTGCTGTCTACTGCTAAGACTTTGATCTTAAGAAAACTAGCACAGATTAGCATAGACAGGAATAAAAGAAACCCTCCACCAGCCTGTGAGGTCTGGCCTCAGCTCAAAAGCTGAGAGAGACTCAAACCTCATCTAGGAAAACCCCAATTCCCTCATACCTCCGAATCCAAACTTGTTATTAAAATTTATCCTTATTTAAATAACCTCAGTCAGATAAGAGAACTATCATTTCAGGGGACATAGAAGGAGCTGACTGTCAGCTTGGGAACTTGATGCTGAAGAGGCTGGAGCAGCTTGGAGACTTTTTTTTTGTTAGACTGATGTGAATCTTGAAATTTCTCAAACTTGTGAATGTTAAAAAATTCCCCATTAGGGAATTCTCCATTGGGACAACTCCCCATTAGGGACCATTACCCATCTAAAATGTGAGAACTCTACTTAGATCAGAAATGGGAAGACCTCTACTCCACCTGTACTTAAGACTGCTTTAGGGGAGAAAACTCCTTGCTAAACAATGAAAGTATTTAAACCCATACTTATAATGAAGCAAAAAGTTCTTTAAGCCATGCCTATTTTTAGAATTAATACAATGGGGTGCTAAGTACCTATAAAGGTCAGGCAACTTGTGAATTTACAAGGAGCAAAGAGGTGAAAACTTATTCAGAAGTTTTTTTCTGGTTCAAACTTACTAAAGGGATTAGTCAACTCAGCTGTGAATTCAGAATGGGCTGTCCTTTGGAAAACGTCTGCTGTGATTGGTAGATGGAAGAACGTAAGGGAGGTGACATAGGAGAAAACCCCCTATATAAGAAAAGGAATCTCTTTAAAAAAGATCGCTTGAGAAAAAGCTCTTGAGAGACAGGCTCTAAAGAGGGTCTCTTGAGAAGAATCTCTTGAAGGATAATCTCTAAGGAGGTCTCTCAAGGGAGACTGACTTTGGCTGGAGCTCCCTCTGGGGAGACTTTGTCCCCCAGAATCCTCGCTTGAACAGATCTTATGGTGAGTGATAACTGACTGACTGATCTTTTCTTTTAGGACTTAGGCCTGGGTTGGCCAGGGCTACCCTGGGCCAGTCTATCCTTTTCTCATTATTTCCTTTTTCTCTCTTTCTTTCTTTCTTTGATTCCTCATTGTATTATTAATTAAATTCTCTATAAAACCCAGTTGACTTGGGCATATTCATAATTGGGAATATTTCCCTGGCGACCACCTTAAATATTGATTTAAAAACAAGACACTGTAGTGAAAACATATTTTCTGCGGTCAAATTTACTCACCCACTCTTATATCTACCACAATTTATAGCTTCCACTATTTTAATCACTACAGTTTACGACCCTCAACCATTTTAACTTTTACAGTTTAAGGCTCCCATTCTTTTAATTATCACACTGATCAGGTGAACTTTTTTCTCTTTATCTAAATTTTACTAATAAATAATTATAATTTAATATAGTCTCTGTCAACTTGAAATCTGGGAACCCCAAGTTTTACTCCTGTCTCTTGGGAAAATACCTTAAGGGAGTAGCAGACTGACTTTGTTTCAGACTGAACAATAGACCGTAAAGTACTTAATGATCCCAGTTTAGGTGGGATGAGTAGACATAATGAAATGTTAAGTACCCTTTTTGTAATCAAATTTTAAGTACTCTTTTTGTCTTAGTAGTTTCTACCACTGAATCTAAGATACCACTGTTTCTAAATCCTCTCCCAGGAAACCAAGTGTTGGACTTCTCATTTCCTTGTAGCCATTGTAAAGCCAATAAATCATACTTTGTAATATTTATAGGGAAAATGTGTTAGGGATTGAAGAACAGGGGTGAAAAAACAGAGAAAAAAGGATGTACAGGGGAGAAGTATTTGTGGAGAATGCAAGAGAGAATCAACTCCATAGGAATTTTTAAAAAAGAGTACCTTGCCCATGGGGGTCCAGTTGAGATTAGATAACATAATTCTGCAATGAACTCATTCTACATGGTTGTCTTTTTCTCCAGTATCATTCAGCAGCATTTGAATGTTAATACCATCTATTTAGCTCAAAGCTCTGTGTTAGGTGTTCCTCCAAACTTTCCCTTTTCATAAATTCTCCATTAATGATACTTGGGGATAATATCAAAGTTCTCTTGTTCCCTGGGGTCCATAGCCTAAGTGTCATCTTTGAATCCTCATTCTCCCCAGTTCCTCCATTTAATCAGTTGCCATATGCTGTTGTTTATAGATATTCACAATATCTCTCCTATATGCTCCCTTTTCTCCTCTGATACAGCTACCAAACTGGTTCAGGTCCTTATTAATTCATGTTTGGACTCTTTTTCAATAGCCTGCTGGTTGGATTCTTTGCCTCAGGTCTCTCCCTCTTTCAGTACATCGTCCACTCAGCTATGAAACGTCTAAAAGCATTGGCCTAAGTCTCCTCCTCTATCCTGACTCAAAAAATTATACTAGTTCCAGGATGAAATAGAAATTCCTCTGTTTGACTTTTAAGGCCCTCCATAACCTATCTCCTTCTTACATGTACACTTCTCTTACTCCTTACATTTCCCATCTCCTTCAACAAACTCTGTGATTCAGTGACTCTTTCTTCTTTAGATCTTGACCTAGAAATTTCATTAGAATGATTATTTGCCCTAGCTATTGTGGATGAGAGAGTTACAGACTGCATTGTAAGGACTTGGTTTACAAGGAAACCTCATGCAGGAAGAGAATGGAATTTTGCTGGCCACTGGGGATGGGACTAGAACCTCTAGCCAAGAAAAATAGATAGATGAACAGTTGGAGAGGTCTTCTTCTCTCTTTTGAATCTGAAGGGAAAGGAACATCTTGCTCAGCTCAACCTATGGTGATCCTTCATCTATCTGAAGAAATCAGATTAGCCATCCTTCCTCAGTAGTGGTGGATAGAGCCTTTTTCCTTTGGGGGGAAGATAAGAGACTATCTACCCAAGAAGATTTTCAAATGATCTCTTCAATAACTGTACATCTCTCTATATCAGGAAATTACAACAGCCTAACTCCACAATCTCCTAGGGACTCAAATCCCCAGACCTGAGCCCTCAATCTCTGAAGGGAATTTAGGTTAAAATAGATTTAGGGACTTCCTAATTTTCCTTCTTCCCTAAACCTACCATTCCTAACTACCAAAAGAATAATTAGATCTTATTAATGCAGAAGAAACTGAACATCTTATTCTTCTAATGTACTAAGGCGATCAGGATAATATCTATCAAGGGAATAAACTAGAAATCAGAGACTGAAGGGGATTTCCTCTTTACCTTTTAACTCTGTACCATGATCATAACTCTCACCTTCCCTTGTGTAGCTCTATCCAAGACAGGAAGTAGTGCTTCTTTTTATCTGTCCTCTCTCTCTCTTAGACCTTTCAAGCTTTGGTTCCTGATTCCCCACTAGTACACTATGCACCATGCCTAAAATTTTCTCCTTCTTTTTCTCTGCCTCTCAGTTTCTTAGACCTCCTTCAAGTTTCAGCTAAAATCTCAGCTTCAACAAAAAGCTTTTCCCAAAACCTTTTAATACTTATCTCATTTTCCCAGTACATATCTTCTGTGTACATGGTTATTTCCATTATGTCTCCCCCATTAGAGCGAGCTCCTTGAGAGCAAGGACAATCTCTTGCTTTCTCTATTTATCTGTTCTTAATACAGTTCTAAGGATCTTAATAAATTCTTATTGACTTGAATATTCTGAATTCCCTTTGAGAGAATAGTTCACCCAGTATTGTTCTAGGTTAGTAGCAATTGTCCATATATGCTATGGTGGCTAAATTTTTGTTAGTAAAATATTATAATAGTGATGAAAGAAACATAGGTTGAGTGGTTTGATGAAAAAAATAAAGATTAAGAGCCAGAAGGTCTGGATTGTCTAAACACTACACTAATACTAATAAGCTGGATGAACTTGAAGAAAACATTGAATATCTCTCTTCTTCAGTTTAACCCTGCTTAAGTTAAAGGAGATAGAGATAACCTATGGACATTTTTCCCCACAAGAAAGTAAACTTCTTAAGGACATCATTTTTTCTTCCTTATTGACTAATATAAGTGCCTGTCATATAATAGGAAGTCAATATAGACTTTTGAATGAATGCATGAAGATGATTTCTAAGGTTCCCACTATCTCTAACATTCTATGATTCTATTGACTTGAAGAAAGAATCAATTCCATGGTCTATGTAAAAATGGAGATTTAAACCCCAGACTTCAATCCCCAGAAGTCCTTGTCATTTCCCAGAATTCCCTATAACCTCACCTGAGTGCGAGATCACAAATTATTATTTAAAGGGGCTCTCTGCCTACTTCAGGTCTCTCTCTGTTTCCGCTTCTAAGGACACGCATCTCTCAAGATGTAGAGAAAGTGGCTGTGAATGGGCTATTCAGCCCTAGACACGTGCTTTTCTTATTTTGTATTTTCTTATTTCCTTGATTTCTAATAATTTTTAATAAACCTCTAAAAATATAATACTTTAAGAGAGAAACTAATTTAACTCTTATACCTAGCAATTCCTAATAATCATGTTATATCTCCTTCAACTGCTGTACAAAAATTCCTTCCTTTGGAAGCTAGCAAATGCTACCTACCTTTGTAATAAAATAAGTTTCTTTTGTAATAAAAGAAAATCACTATTTAGTGATTTCAAACTGCTTTGGGAAATGACAAATAGTAATCCACACAGAATTTATAGCAAATCAGTTTAGTGATACAAATAAGGTCTAAGTTACAGTGTGATCTGAGAAGATTGAGTTAATTTCCTCATCTGTAAAATAAAGATAATAATACTTGTACTTGTCTACTTTCAAAGGCTGTTGTGAGAAAAGTTTCTTTAAAATCTTACAATACTACTGAAATATAAGAAATTATTTATTATCATTACTAATTTTTTCAGATGACTTTTTCTCAAACACAACTAGATTTTGATAAAGTAATTGGTGCTATCTCAGTTGAACCAATTTTAATTATACTGAAAACAAAACATTATATTTCACTTTCTTCATTTTTTTGTTCAAGTTCTCTTCCACAAAATAACTAATATTGGAAAATGTTTTACATCATTGCACATGTAAAATCTATGTCAGATTGCTTGTCTTCTCATGGAGGGGGAAGGTAGAAAGAGAAAGAGCGAGAAAATGTGGCTCAATTTTTTAAAATGAAGATTAAAAAAATATTTTTACTTGTCATTGAGGAATTTTTTTCCATTTTTATTATATGCATAGTAACCACCACCACAAAATACTTAAATAAAAAAATACATAAAAATGTACAATACTACAAACTCAACAGTTTTTACAATTCAGTCAAAATATATAAATTATATATCCATGCTAACATAAATATCCTCTGCCTCTCAGTTCCTTTTGGATGTTTTATTTGGGAACTTTTTACTCACAATTTTATAGCTATTGTTTTTTCAATGTATTCATAGTATGTATTATTCTTATCTTTTTTCATCTCTTCATATATTTCCCCTATTTCTTTATATTAGCAATATTTGTCATTTCTATTAAAAATACAAATTCCATCACATTCAAATATTATAATCTATTCAGCCATTTTCCCCAATTACTGAATTCGTGTTATCTCTAGTTATTTTGTCATTATAGGCAAAGCTTCCATGAATATTTTCATACATACACAGCTTCTCACCCTCTCAGTTATGCTCTCAGGACCAAATGGTACTAATGGGATCCCTAGACCAATAATCATAAGCAGCATTACAACTTTTAACATATATTTCCTTCTTGTTTTCTAAAAAACAATTCATAGCTCCTCTGACAGAGTAATATTAGGCCTATTTCTCTACATTCCATTTAGAATTCAATCTGATCAATTTAACCCATCTGGTTCTCAATTAACATTACCAGAGCTATATTTAACTAGATTGGTCCTTAGGCAGCAAATATAATCTGTTTTCAGGACCATACTCTTCCCAAAACCAAATCTTTCCAGCTTGATCATACCTAGTAGAATTTTTTTTTTCTAATGCCAGAACCCCTCAGGAATATAGGATTACCTCCTATATGGGGAGTATTAAAGTAAGATTTTTGCAGCATATTTTTGCTCTTTAAACTGTTATTCCACCAGAAACTATGTTTGGATTATGTGTTTACTTAGGCTTAGATTCACTACTAGCCTCTTACAAGTATGTTGGGGTTCTCAAGATAGCTATCATATTTAATTTATCTAAATTTCTATTCATCTCCTTAGATTCTTTATTATTTATTTTTGGTTAGATTTATTTTGTTAGGAGAGGGGAAAATTAAGTCTCATATTATTACTATTTTGTTTATCTATTTAGATCAATATCTCATTTATTTTTTTCCTTTAAAATATGGATACTGTAACTCTTGGTATATACAGTGTAATATCAATATTGATAATGCTTCATTAGTACTATATTTTACTATAGTGCTATATATTACATAGAATATGTAATATAATTACCCTGTTCATCTCTTACATTTTGACCCCAGTTCTGTCAGAGATTATAACTACTACCACAGACTTCTCTGGGTCAGCTGAGGTATCATTTATTCTGCTCCAGCCTCTCACCTCCACTCTATTTGTGTGTCTCATTTTCAATGTGTTTATTGTAAACAATGCATTGTCAGGTCCAGGTTTTTTATCTATTCTGCTATCTATTTTCTTCCCATGGGTGAACTCATAGCATTTACATTCAATGGCATACATTTTGGCTGTGCCTTTACATCTACTCCTTTCCTCCTCATTTTGTCCTCCTATTCCTTTCTTTCCACCATATCCCTCCTAAAATATCCTGTTTCCTTTGACTAATACCTCTCCAATTCACATACCACTTCTCAAAAATTCTCCCTTATCCTTTCACCTAGTTCTACTAATTCCAAATTGACTCATATTTCCAAGGTCCTTCCCTTCTCCCTTCCCCTTTATCTTTTTAATTTTTATTCTAGCTACCTTACCAAAAATTCTTCCTTAACCCCATTACTGTGCTCTCCTACTTCTCAATGATGAGTCCCATTCTAAGAATTCCTTCCCTATATTATCCTTAGCATCCCTCCTTTATCACCTCACCTTATCTCCTGCCTCTTGATGTTGTCAAAAATGCAAAACCACTGAAGTAATTAGAATAAGTCTTTAATCACAATAAGGAAGACAATGCTTTATCAGCCACCACCCAGAGTCATGAGCAAAATGCCACACAGAGACAAGCTCTAGGACTTGGGGAATACTGAGTCCCTTTGGAAAAATGTGCTTTGAAAGAGGATTTTCCCATATACATTCTAGGGAATAAAGGACAGGCAGGACAATTGATTGACTTACAATGGAGGCAAGGGAAGGAGGATTCCATCCTTCTAGAGGCTAGACTACCAGTGAAAGGTCTAGATACAATGGGAGAAACTGCTAAGATACTTAAGATTTTAGCATATCTACTAATTCTGTCTAAGCTGATCACTGGGTACTTTCAAGGTTTATTATTTAGTCCAAGACAAGGGTTAGTCTAGGACTTCCACAAAGGCAAGTTCCCAAGGGACAAAGGTAAATTAGGGGATCCCATTAAACAAGGTCGTCAATGTGTATTCTCCTCTGGGAGAATTCCTCCTCTCCCTTTACTTATCCTCTTGTCCTCTTTTCTACTATCCCATTGTACAGATTGGATTTGGCTTTCTCCTGATTGTAACAATGAAGATACTTAGCTCTTCGTTGATTGTGAAGATTAAGTTATGATCCCCTGTCTATTTTTAGGTTTTAATCCCCAAAGGATAAACACAGTACTTAAAGTTGATCTAAACATTTTGGATTTTAAGCACAAAAAGGTGTGAACACTCACTTCATACATTGAGTGGGAGGTAACCCACCTGTGAAAGAGTGGGCAGTCCTGGAGTGGAGCATCAGCTGTGATTGGTAGACCTAAAATTTAGGGGAAGTAACACAAGAGGAAAAGGTCTTTAAAAGTGGAAACAGAGACACACTTGAGAAGGGACACTGGGACTTGGAGTGAAGAGGGACACTTGGCTGTGGAACACAACCCTGGAGGAGCTCTTGCAGGAGACCTCAGACTGCTTTCCTTTTAGATGGTCACTGTGGTAAGTGTAAAGTCTGACTTCCTTGCCCTTTCTGGAAGCATGAGCCTCTGGGAAAGGCCCATAGTCAGTCTTGAAACTCCTTTCCCATGGCTAGGGCCTTAGAATTGCTACCTGTATCAGAGGAAGCCGGAACTCACTTGTGCTCTCTCTCTCTGTCTCTGTCTCTGTCTCTGTCTCTGTCTCTGTCTCTGTCTCTCTCTCTCTCTGTCTCTCTCTCTCTCTCTCTATCTCTCTCTCTCTCTCTCCCCCTTTTCCCTCTTCCTTAATATCTTCCCTCTATTGCAAAATAAACTAAAATAAACTACCATAAATTCCATTTGACTTTAGTAATTCAATTTTGAGATTTAGAAATTAAATCCCTGGCAACCAATTAAATATTCAGTCCAACCATAAAATTAACACCATCCTTCCTTCCCTTATTCTCTCAGTCCCCTAAGGGGATTCCTAGGCCTTCCCTTATTCCACCACCCTTCCATCCTATTTTTCTGTAAGTTAAGACATTTTTAACCCTTCTAATTGTGTATACTGTTCTCGCTTTATCCAAGGTCTGATGAAAGTAAAGTTCTTATACTACCAGCCCTCTACCTACCTCCTTCCCTTCTTTGTGGCAGTTTCTCTGATCATTCCTCCTCCATATGAGATAACCATTTCACCTTATCTCCTTCTGCTACTACAATACCATTTCAACTCATTACATGTACCTCAACCTTTCATTCATATGTGTCCCTTCAAAATACCTAAGCAATGGTATCATTCCCAAAAGACATAGATGACATTTTCCCAGACAGGAATCAAACACTTTGACTTTTTGAGTTACTTGTGATTAGTCTTTTGTTACCTTTGTATATTCCTTATATCAACTTGGAAAAACACGGAATAACTAAAGTAGTCAGAAAAACCAAACCTTTAATCAGGAAAGAGACAAGTCCTTAATATTCAGCTGCCATATGGAAGAATACCATAGACTCAAAACTATAGGGCTCTGAGGACAGTGTCTCTGAGAAGATCACTGTGCTAGATGATTCTCCAAAGAACAATAGAACTTGGAGACATATACCTTTTAGGGAATTAAGTGTAGCAAACATACACTGACAGTTTACAAGCAGGCTTGAGAAAGAGGCTATAGCTAAAAGTTGGGGTATCAGGGAGTAGCCTAACTTACAATGGGTACAAAAAGGATGGTTCTTGCCAGGTGTTGGTCTTCTTAGAAAGGATCTCTGATACAATGGGGGAGATTTTTAAGACAAAAAGCATGATCCTATTCAAGATACTTAATGGATGCTTGGAGATCCTTTGTTCAGGCTAAGACAAAGTCAGTTTGGGACTTCCATTAAAATCAAGTTCCCAAGGGAAATGGACAACCTGGGGTTTCTAGAATTCATGTTAAAACTTATATATCAAAATTTCTGATTTCTGGAGTTTTCCCCAGGAATAGTTGAAACTCCTTTAGTTTGTTAAATATCCATTTTTATCTTTTATAATTATGCCCATCTTTGCTGTATGTTTTATTCTTGTTTATAAGTCCAGTTCTTTTGCTCTAGGAAATGCTATGTTCCATGTCCTATGTTCTTTTAAAGTTGTGGTTGCTAAGTATTGCGTTATTCTGAGTGTAATTCCTCAGTATTAATTTTTTTCTTGTTGCTTGTAGCAGTTTCTCCTTCACCTGGGATCTATGGAGCTTAGCTATGATGTTCCTGAGCATTTTCATCTTTGAGTTTCTTTGAGGTGTTGATTGGTAAATTCTTTCAATTTCTATTTTGCCCTTTTGATTCTAGAATTTCAGGGAAGTTATCCTTGATGATTTCTTGGAGTATCCTGTCTAAACTTTTTTTTTATCATAGCTTTCTGGTAGTACAGCTATTTTTATATTGTCTCTCTTTAATCTGTTTGTCCTCTTAGTTGTTTTTGTGATAAGATATTTCATATTTTCTTCTACTATTTCATTCTTGTGATTTTGCTTAACACTTTACATATATTCTCCTCCTTTGTTATTATACAAGAAGTTTTATCTTGCCCATTTTATAGATGAGGAAAATGAGGCACACAGTAGTTAGGCATCTTTTTTAAGGTCTTATTGGTAGTGTCCGAGCTGGAATTTCTATCTAGGTTCTCTGATTCTTCTTTCCACTAATAATCTGACATCTCCTAGACTCAGCATCTTTTATTTCCTTCTAAGAGAGTTCTAGTACTTGACACAGGAAATAATCCCTTTTCAAGAAAGTTGGAATAGGATAAGGAAAAGATGCTTCAAGCCTAACATATCCGGATATATGCTTATATGAAGAGAAAATTTACCAGCGTACAAACATTTTTTAACCTATTTTTCCCCAAGTAACAAACTAAATATTCTTTACTACTCACCTGGAATAAATCGTTGTTTGCCCTGGGCAAGAGAGTTTTCCACTATAACAATGTAATATCTAAAAATTGCAATGGGCAAAAATACACAAGGCAGTTTCATTCAGTATCTATTTACATTCCCATAATATAGAGTGAAGCAAACTGGACTGCCATGTCTAAATTTCTGGCCTGCAGTTTAAAACCATTTGCCTCCTTAATAATTTGGTCACATTTTTTAAAGATTTTTTAAGTTGGTTTATTAGGAGTATAAAAAATCTGAGCTAGTATGAACAATTGTTCATTTCTAAAGATCACATTCTGATAGTGTGTTCTTAAATTGGCCCTAGATTAAAATAAAACACAAAACATGTTATCTCTGGCTGACCATTTCTAGGAATTTGGGTATTTTTGCTAGAGACAAGCTGCCTATTTCAAGATCTTTTTTTTTCTTTGCATTTTATTTTTATTTTGAGGTGGAGCCAAATATCTACACCATAAACTTAAAATTCTATAGCTGCCAGAAATGACAGAACATTAGCAAGGCAGAGCCAAATTCATGCAACTGTCTACTACAGTCATATAGCAAAAGAAAAAGGAAAATATTGACTAGCTCTTCTGAAAACAGCATGTATAAGTTGGTATTGAAATAAGCCTAATGCAAGAAAGAATACAGATGGCAGAGTTGTTATGGGCTAAATTTATGGGCTTTGAGGGTAAAGAGGGAATAGCATTTATTAAGTACCTACTGTGTGTCAGATACTGCACTAAGTGCTTTACAAATATTTTCTCATTTGATCTTCATGACAATTCCAGAAGGTAGCTACTATTATACCCATTCTACAGTTGAGGAAAATGAGGCAGAGAGAGGTAAAATAACTCATACAGGATCACACAGCTACTTATTATCTGAGAATAGATTTTTAACTCAATGATTCTTAACTTCACATCTACTGCTCTAGTCACTGAGCCATGCCTAGAGAGAAACTTTTTTTCCAGAAAAACCAATCCTCTTTATCAAAATCCAGTCAATATTTATTAGACATCTATTTTCTGCAAGACTCCATGAATGGCAATGGGAAAAGTCTACTATTCTATGAGTTGTATCTACACAAAACATCAAAATACATTCTTTACTTCTCAAGTTAGCAACTACATTATTTTTGCTTGTTTTTTTCTTTAAAAAAACAAACAAACAAAAAACCTTACCTTCCATCTTAGAATCAATACTGTGTGTTGGTTCCAAGGCAGAAGAGAGGTAAAGGCTAGAAAATAGGGGTTAAGTAACTTGCCCAGGGCCACAGATCTACACTTGGTTTTTTAACAGATTTTTTTTTCACTATGTACATAGAACCTTGGTTTCCAATTCTAAAATCTAAGCATGATGTCTTCTCATGTTCAAGAACTAAAAACATTCTGCACTGTTCACTCCCCATAGCATATTTTTCAGCATCATGTATTTTGCTAATCTCATTCAACTGAGGATATAGCAACTAATTAGTCAATCAATGCTTATTAAGTACCTACAACTTGCCAGCCCTTGTACTAGGTGTTAACACAGAGACAAAATTGAAACTATCTCTTCCTTCAAGAAGCTCACATTCTCCTGTGGATTGGGGTAGGAGGATACCTGTGCAAAATCAGTTAATAGACATTTAACCGGGGTGTTCAGTCAAAAACCCTTCCTAGAACACTACTCATTGTTGAAGATTGATTCTTCAGTACTCCCCTACTCCAAATTGTGAGAGGACACTGGCATTGGGAAAGGAGAGAGGCTTTGTTTTTGTTTGTTTGTTTGTTTGTTTTTCTGGCTTTCAGCTTGGAAAAGCAAGACTCAGGACAACAACAATGTATAATAATCATTTGTGAATTATGTAACTATTATCAACAAGGCAAATATCCAGGATAACTCCAAGAGCCATATGACAAGAAAGTATATCCACTGCCATAGAAGAAACAGAGTATGAATAGAAATGGAAACAAACCATTTTCCACTTTGTGTCCTTCACTACTTTTTCTCTTGTGTAAGTAATATATGCCTTATTTTTCAACATGATGAACATGGAAATATATATTAAAAGATAATATGTGCGCAACTTATATCATATTCCCTGTGTTCTTGGGAAGAGGGAAGGAAGGGAATATGAATTGCAAAATGTCAGAAAACATTAGAAATTGTTATTGAAAGATAATCTGGAAAAATAAAAACTTTTAAATTTTTAAAAAAGAAAAGAAAAACAAGACCCATGTTTCTAGATTCTCTAGAGCTCCATGAAGGAAAAGAATCTAGAAAGAAGTGAATATGTTGAGAAGCCAGTATCTTGATGATGTTCTTATTCCTACTAACTACACTAAAGACTTTGGGGAATTTCCCTTTTGGTGAAATTGGGAATTCTCACTCATTTTAGAATTGATATCTCACGTACAGTAAGAGAACTGATTGACTCTGTGCATTGTCTGGTATATATTCATCTGATTTCTGTTTGCCATTAGATTGGATAAATGTATTTATTTGCTATATGCAGTCTTGGTTTAACTGACATTTAATAAGGATTCCTTATATCTTGGCACACCTTCCCTATAAAAGGATAGCAATCTGGAACATAGCTTGAATCTAAAAATTCATTTTTACTAGACAAAAAAATATCTGAGGGGACAGAGAGATATATTTCTAGCCTCATCTCTCTTCTCTGACAAAAGCAGTGCCTCTTGTCACTAATCTTCAGCTTTCCCCCTAGCAGGAATCAGTCTCCCTTGGAGAGATGTCTCTCTTCATGCCTTACGTAATATCACACATGTGGACACTCAAAATGACATAGACAAGAAACATATACCTTACAAAAACTATTATAAAGTCAATCAAGAGTAACTTAAGAAAGAAGAAATCCTGAAATTTAAGAAAGGAGAAAGAAAGGATATGGGGGTGAGAGGGAGGAATCAAGAAAAGAGATGGCACCCAAGGTATGTCTTAAAGAAAGTTGTGGAGATTCTCAGATGTAGGATGAAGGGAATGCATTTCATATACAAGGAACTATCTGTCTATTGGCATAAGATCAGCAAATATAATGTTGCACATAGAGAAACATTAAAACACTGGTTTGAAAAGATGATGACTGATCATTGCATTCTAAGGATTCTGGGTAACTCTCAAAGACAGTCTACTAACCCGTAGAGAAAGAAGATAGGACTTCCCACTAAGACATTCAAATGAGATAGTGAATAAAATTAGAAAATAAGACAACTAATTACTCACCAAGCCAGCCATGGAACTCTCTAGGAACTAGGTAAGAACTGAAAAACTCTCTCTCTCTCTCTCTCTCTCTCTCTCTCTCTCTCTCTCTCTCTCTTTCTCTCTCTCTCTCTCTCTCTCTCTCTTTCTCTCTCTCTCTCTCTCTCATATATATATATATATATACACATATATATAACTCATATATATGTATGTATGTATATGCACATAGGGGATACATATATATGTGTATATATAAGTATATGTAAATATGAATATACATATAGATATAGTTATGTGTGTATGAATTGCAAAGAATAATACATACATATACATATGTCCACATACATATGTGTACTGCTTTACTTATTTCAGAATAAATACCTACTTATCAGAATTCCCTAATAGTAAAGATAATTGCATTTGTAAAAATCATATTCAAAAGAACCACTTGCTTTGTTTCTATCCCTACCCCTTCAGGTGCTATACCTATGTGTTATCTATCTTGCTTTTTCCTAGACAGCCCCCCACCAAACATCTTCAAAAATGTATAAGGTACCTTCTTCTCTAGCCCTCATGTGGCAAAAAGTATGGTTTTATAGTTTTCTGAGTTTTCTCTTTAATAAGCACCCTTTTCACCTTCTACTTCTTGTGTCTTGTCAACCATTTCATTCCTTTGGGTGTTGGGAGAGTGGAGAAAGAGCAAATAAGTGAGGGAGAAGAAGACTTAATCACTCTGGTATTATGACTATAATGCTACAAATGGTAGGGTCTTCTTCCAAAATGGAGGTCATTCCATTAAAATACCCTTTCAAAAGCTGTGTTTTCTAATTGATCATGGATTAAATAATATTTATAGAAGAGGACATATATTTTCTCATAATTCATATATTAAAGTCATCCAAACATGTGAAGATCC
The DNA here is from genome assembly GCF_027887165.1 of Monodelphis domestica. Taxonomy (NCBI): domain Eukaryota; kingdom Metazoa; phylum Chordata; class Mammalia; order Didelphimorphia; family Didelphidae; genus Monodelphis; species Monodelphis domestica. The sequence continues at coordinate 643,902,537 of NC_077227.1, forward strand.
TGTTTGTTAGTATAGTAATTCTTCTTTGGAAGTCATACTTTGTAATGCACATATAGATGTGAATTGCAAGGGACAATAATCTCATATATGTACATAGGTATATGTATAAAACATGTGTCCACATACATGTATACATATATACACACATGCATTTATATAAATATAATGCTTTGGTTGGCAAAGACTCTGCAAGTTTCAAGAAAATGATCCCGAGATCACAGAGACTTTGAGAGACTTTGCACAGGGGATCAGAGAATCAGAGAATTTTCAGAGAATCCTTGGGCTACAACATTTGCTGATATAAAACAAAGTTGAGGTTGTTTGGGAGTTTCGGTGTCCTTGAGGAAGGATTAACTGGCATGTGAGAATGTGAGATACCAAATAGGCAGAAGCATGGGCAAGATATGAATGAATGATTCTCTGAACCAAAAGACTGAGAGAAGTATTTCAGAATGGAGCCCAAACCAAGCTGAACTATAATTAGGAAGAATAAGATGTAGTCAAGAGTTCTTTCCCCCATTTTTTACAGATCACAGTTGGAGTAATATTTCTACTCAGAATTTAAAACTTAATTGATTTCTTCAATAAATCCTGCTTTATATCAAGAGAATGAAGGGAGAAAGAAGTGACCATAACTGCAAGCCCCAAGGTATAGCTTTCTATACCTTTTTTGAATGTTTACCAGAATTTCTGTTATTTGATACTTCTTGCTTTGAGACTGAAAGAGGGAAGAGGAGCCTACAGGAGAAGAGATTTATTTCATTTTACCCTGGGGTGTCTGTGAGCCAATTAGAAAGAAAGTTTCTATGAGTTTGGTAATTTGCTGAGATTGTTTCAGAGAATACCCACTAGATTGCCTTTGAACCCAGAGAGAGAATTAATAAAGAGACAAGCCAGAGGTGGAGAGGAGTGGGGGTTGGTGTGGTTGTCACTGAGTATGCTTCTAAGAATTCTGTTCATACCTTGCATTATACACATATATGTGTCTATGTCTACATATATGTCTATCTCTCTGTATGTATGTAATACTCTTTTCAAAGTAACTAATAAATTGTGACAACCCTTTTCTCTTTTATGAGACCTATCTGCCTTCTTTTTAAAATCAGAGTATGAGGAATACTATAACTATTAATTCCAAAGAATGTTGGAAACATTCCTTTAAAGCATATAAATGCTGGGATCTGATTTTTCTCAGTTTGGCTTTTAAACAAGACCTACCACAATGAAGGTCAGAAGGTAAAATAAAATAATTCCTCATGGTTGCATGAAAAATTCTGTTTAGTGAAAGGAGAAATGAAGTAGAAGAAACTCTCACTGAGTCCCTTGGAGAGGATGCTTCTGGGGAAGGAAGCCCCCCATGAATGGGCAAGAGGAATATAGACATAAGCTGTCTTTCCATGGAAATCAATGTCCTCCATGCAGAGTGTCAATGCCATAAATATGTCAAGGGCTATATAACACAGAATGACCATGTATGAAATTCTTAAATCAATCAGTTGAATACTATCCTGAATCAAAATGTTAAAAATGCTAATGTGGAAAGAAAAATACAGGGTACTTTTATAGTATGGTCTTCTTATTATCTCAATAGGGTTTGGAGAGGATTGTTTAATATTCAAATTGCACATTCCTCTCTTAACTTTATTATTTTTCCCAAGGACTTTTGCCCACTTTGGAGCTGACCATCAATTGATACAGGATGATATTTCTATTTATTCATTCATGAAGGATGTTGGCAATGAAATTAGCCATTGAAAGACCAAAAAAAAAAGAGGAAAAAGCTCTGATGACATGAAGGCACAAAGGCATGTTACATCATAAGTTTCTATGATTCAATCAAAATTGTTAGAAAATTCCATTAGAAGATCTGAAGTTAGGTGGCTCAATGGATAGAAAGCCAGGTCTGAAGATGGGAGATCCTGGATTCAAACCTCAGACACTTCTTTACTGTGTACTCTGGGCAAGTTACTTAATTCTAATTGCCTAGCCTTTATTAATGCTTTTCTGTCTTGGGCCAATATTTAATATTGATTCTAAAACAGAAGGTCAGTGTTTAAAAGAAAGAAGAGAAGAAATGTGACTTAACTGTTGCTGGTCTCAGTTTCCCCACTTGTAATATGGATAATAATAGCATCTATCTCCCAGTGTTATTTTGAAAGTCAAATGAAATATTTGGACCTAGCTCATAGTAGATACTTAATATATTTTTATTCCTCTTCCCCTGTTATCTTGGAAGTAATTCCAAGACCATATAGTTCAATTCCTATGTTTTCTAATGGATGAAAAATGAGGTTAGGATCATCAAATGCTTCAACCAAGGTAAGTGGAACAGTAAATGTCCAAGGTGGTATTTGATCAAGATTTTCCATATTTTGGGAGCATCTGGGTAGCTCAGTGGATTGAGAGCCAGGCCTAGAGATGGGAGGTCCTAGGTTCAAATCTGGCCTCAGATACTTCCCAGCTGTGTGACCCTGGTCAAGTCACTTAACCCCCATTGCCTAGCCCTTACAGCTCTTCTGCCTCGGAGCCAATACACAGTATTGAGATGGAAGGTAAGGGTTTATTTAAAAAAAATAAAAAGATTTTCCATATTGAGAGCCTGAATACTTTCCTTTGTATCCTAGGGATCATCTCTAATTTAACATACTATAATTAGAATGGGGAACATTGAGCTGGGACGATGGCTCCAGCTTGTTGATTAATTTCTTCTGGTCCACCACAAGTGTTTCTAAAAATATGGGCTTATGATAATGTATTCTTAACTTTTAAAAAATAGTCTTTTAATGTACACAGAATCAATCACTCTTGTTCCATATTCAAATGTGATGAAGGTACAATGAGTAGTAGATAATGAATGCATAAGTAGAGGAACCTGCTACTACTTTTTTTTTAATTTTAAGTTTTCCTTTTTATTATGAATTGTCATCAATGAACATAATCATGTTACTATCCAAAGAAGAACAACAAAAAAAGAGGACTCTAGGAAATTCTGATCATAATATGTAATTTATTCATATATCTACATACATATATGTTCAATATGGAGCAACAAAATAATCTTCACTTTTGTGCAAACTTTTGAACTCTTTATTTTCTTCTGCATATATTAAAAAAATTTTTACTGATGCTTTTTTTCACTTTCATTACTATGCATTCACTTAGTTGCCTCCATTTGTAAATAAAAACCCTCCCTTAAAACATATTGCTTCCTTGGTGTTGGGGAAAGAGTATTAGTTTGGCAGTCAGAAGAACTGGGTTTGAATTCCATCTCTGCTTTTTGCTAGTTGTGGGACCTTACCTCATTGGCAAAAATAAGGAGGTAGGACCAGATGAACTTAAAGTTCCTTTTTAGCTTAAAAGTCTGCAGAGCTACTTTTATTTATATGAACACCTGCAAATGAGCTATGTTCAGTAGGTCACCATCCTGCAATAGGAATGATATTGCTTATGATTTCTGTTGTCATTCTGTCATGGCAGAAAAATGATATAAAGTTATGACATTTTGTCCTGCCCCTTGCCCACAGGAATCTACCTCAGTGGCTTGTTTCAATTTCAAAAAACAGAAATTGCAGAAAGCACCCTACCACATTCCTATGTGGCCCAGAAAGTTAGCCATTCAAGTAGTCATCCATTTTTAGTACAGAGACAAAACAGGCCCTACTGAATGACAGGTAAGAAGGAAGAACTCATTAATATTCCTAAGTATTTCTGTCATTAGCACATAAACAGAAGTGTTTTTTAAGCCTATCATCCCAACGTTAGCTCACTTATTCCTCTAACTTCTTTGTTTCAGGGAATATGTGAACCTACATGAAACAAGAAGTCATTTCAAGGGAAATAGCAGTTAAAAAAATCTGGGACTGGTGAGGGGCACTGTTCTCCATAAGGTCACTGAATGTATTCATTATTTGTTCACATTACCATGTTATGTCTTAATTACTCTGGTCCAGCTTCCTACCCAGGGTCACTATGTCACAGCTGGTTTTCTGCCCATCCCTAATTAATAAAGACTCATTTAGTATCCAAGTTTATTGGAATCAACCTCTGCTGGGGGATACAGAAAAAAAAGAAGAAGAAGACAAAATAAATGAGAAATAATCAAGAGTGGGCTAGCATCATTGCCTCTCATAGATCTGGGTTCGGGTTTTAGGTGGATTGCTATTAACCTGGAAAAGACTTGCATTTGATTTCCTATGGAATTCTGGCTCTATGATTACATATAATTGGCCACAGTGGTCAGCCTTTGCCCGTAGGAAGAGAAGTGGCTGGTGTTAAGAAACATTCTTGCCCACTTCATTTGGGATTTCCCCCATCATTCATTCTTCTAGTATTTAAATTAGCCTTATGTTTCCAAAAGGAAACAGACATAAATGTTAGAATCCCTAAGAGGCAATAGGAAAACACTTTAAAAGCATTCAGAGAAGAATTTTATTTTGCATCTGTAGTACCTTTTCTAGTACTCCGTGCACACTGAGCGAAGAAAAATGACAGCCTTTTCTAATTTGATAAAGATAATACCAGCCAATAAAGCTTTGCAAATCCAGAAAGTCCCACCTTCAAAGCCATCAGCGCTATTATGAATGAGCCTCTCTCTCCTCTCTCTCTCTCTCTCTCTCTCTCTCTCTCACACACACACACACACACACACACACACACACACACATGCACAGGCACACACGCACACCCAAGAACTGCCAGTCCTATTTATTAGAATCCACATAGCTGGGGAGCAGATAGCTCATCTGCATTTTATCAGGTGTCTCTATAATTAAAGCTTATTGTAAAGTGAGATATTATTGGTATATTTTATTACTTGTCTATGAGCCACTGAACAAAGTAAGAGGCATAAATGAATTCAGTTTTACAGTACTTTGTTTTAAACAAATGTCACTACCTACACACATATACCTAATTATCAGTTCTTACACATTCTGCCAAATATCAGGCCCATAGTTCATAAGCCACACT